>NC_132885.1:39727962-39915462 GCF_030463535.1 Salminus brasiliensis | reverse complement strand
GCATTTCTAGTAATATACATGTGGATATTATTATATAATTAGTAAATATGTAAGCAAATGTCAATTAGAGTACATATTTTTATACTGGGACCCAACCAAAAGATCAACTGCCAAATTATATATTACTAAAACATAACATACTATACACTATATATCACTGCAAGCAAAAAACTGAAATGGGTATAGAAGGTTTTTATATGGATGTACAAAGTTATCCTTCAAAAACGTTATATCCATTTTTGCAATATTTTGCTGTTATATACACTATATTATATACACTGCACTATATATCGTCGCAAGCCAAAAACAAGCAAAAATTTTAAGTTTTCTGGGGGACAGCCACTATGTATGTGTGTGTATATATATATATATATATATATATATATATATATATATATATATATATATATATATATACACACACACACACAAAATACACACTATATATATATATATGTCATCGCTGCCCAATGAAAAACATGTATTTCCAATATGGCAACTTTGAATGGAAGTCAATGTAAAATAAGAGATTACTCTAAGTAATTTAGAGCATTTCCATTGGTCCCTTAATCCCAAACTATGTACACATCGTACAGAGCAGCTACAGGGTCCAAACAACAGAGGAAATGCATATGCATAGTTTTCATTGGACAGCAGCGATATATGAATATTACACACACTATAATTAACTTTTACTTATATGTTTACCACACTGATGTATATATTTAACCTTTACCATTACCAATGTATGCACCATTTATTTTGAGTATGTCAAATATATGTGAACACTATATATAAGTATATATATATATATTTTGCAATTTATGCTCAATTCCTAATGATATATGTGTAATAAAGGCCATTAGTCGGATTTCCGTACGGGCACCTATCAAAATCGAACCCAGCTGCCGGCCTAAATGGTGTCCAGCATTCAAAAAACCCCTCCAAAACAAGCCCCTCCAAAACAAACACACGCCGAAACTCAAGATGAGTGCAGTTCACAAACACAACGCACCGCGCTCTCTCCGTTCAAGAGCACAACCCATTAAAACCCACAACAAGCTTAAGTACCATTATGTGGCCGCAAGCCGCGCCCGCTGTTGGGTATTGTTTGTGTACGTGGCGAGAGCGCTCATCTGTGCCTGCCATTTTTCAGTCATTACATTCGCTTATTAAACTGCCAGGGTAACGCGGCTAAATTGCGGCCTTCGCACAGAGCTGCAAAATGTCTTATTGATTCCTGTAGCAGCGCGCTTAAAAAAAACGTACGCACTGTTCAATTGACGTGTTGACACTCGACATGGGGCTTGTTACTCGCTGAGAGTCTCCAAAAAAAGGAGCGCTAACACAGGTAAACAGAATGCTAACAAGACGGCGGCTAAAGGGACGTGATGGGTGAGGGGCGATTAGAATGACAGCACCATTCGGAGACGCTCGCTCGAAGCTAATCCGGGCCCATCTGCAAGGATTCCATCCCGAGACCGGGTGACGAATGGTGACAGAGACAGAGCGGCGGCGGCGAGCGTCGTTTTTCACTGTCTGGGTTTGGTGATGTTGATAGTGTTGTAGACTGTAGCAGTGTTTGATGGGCTGAAGCTGGATGAGGGAAGTTCATGCAGAAGAGAGGATGGGGGATGCATATTTGTTACAGCAGGGTCGTAGGGGTCAAAGCAAGACGTAAAAAGTCTGATGCGTGAAGTACCGTAGTAATACAGTCCAAATATATATATATATATGTGTGTGTGTGTGTGTGTGTAAACTATTGAACCTCATATCTGGGGTTTAGTGCCTTGCAAAGGGCCTGACCAGAAGTAGTCAGTCAGTCAGTCAGTCCAGGGATCCACTGGTAACACCAGTGCAACACACCATAACACGCCACCGCCATGATTGTGTGCCTGCAGTGCTGAGAATGACCCACCACCCAAATAATACCCACCTGCTCCGTGGTGGTCAGTCCTGTGGGGTCCTGACCATTGAAGAACAGGGTGAAAGGAGGCTCAGTCTGGCATTCAACACAAAAAGATCAGGAGGGCTGTGGGACATCATATACCTTCCAAAGACGAAGACGAAGACCTCCATACATCCACCCAAACGTCCATACATCTGCTCTTAACATTTTGTGAAGGAGAAACCAGCACCACATCATCCTTACCAAGTGAAATGGCTCAGTTATGAAGCTCAGATGAAGAGGACGCATCGGGTGCTAGTAATGCTATCAGGTTTGACGTTAGCCAAAGAGCTAACCTGGCTAGCTAAGAGCCTCGCAATCACCTGATGCGTCCATCTCACCTGACCTCTGGTGCTGGTTTCCCCTCCACAAAATGCTAAAAACAGACGTACGAACATTTGGGTGGATGTGTTGAAGTCAGCGGCTTCAACCACAGACACAGGCCCTCTTCTTCTTCGGAAGTTATATGATGTCCCACAGCACTCTTGGCTAGCTAGTTAGCCCTGCTCTAGTCCACTCTGCATAACATTAAATAGCCTGTTCGGATGGTGGGTTAGCATAGCTAGCCTCAAACCTCAAACCATCTGGACGTGGACGTGGCAAAACAGGGTGGACTGAGGTTGAGAGTTTCATGGGCCTCTACGAACCTTCATACAGGTCTACCAGGGTCAGATACAAGACGTGGACACAACTAGGGTCAAACATGCCAACAGCATATAGCCTTATTGGTCTCAGCACAGCACTGAGCAAAGACCTATTAGGCCAGGTTGTACCGAAAAAGCACCACCACCATGTCCAACGTAGGCTGGAAGCCACAGATATCGCTGTCCCTAATGGACGTCCTTTCCCTGCTCTACACCGACGAATATGTGACCAACACTAACCAACGCCAACATCACTGACGCTGCCATCGCACTGTACGTGTAGGCTACAGCTACAGGACCAATATAGCCGTGGATATTATAGGCCTGAATTGGTAGCTGTGTTATGACTAAGGTTACTGTAATTATTGGAATATTTACGTTGGCGCTCTGCAGTCACAGCCTGTAAATGCCCGTATTACAACAATAGCGTCAGTGTAAACAACTCATTAAAAATCATGACTCCCTCTACAGCGCAAAGCGCCCAGTCAGTCCCACAGCGGCTGAATTAGACACGGCAGGCTCTGACGCACGCCGAGGTTAAATGTGTTGTGGTTAGAATTGGCCCGTTATCTTCTGCAGCAGATGATTTAACAGCATTAATGTATGTTGGGTTTCAACAAGCACAGGAACCTGAATTCATGCCTGTTTGCGATATGAAACCCATTAAAATCCATGACAATTTTAGGCCTGTCAATCAATTTATTGACCAGTATTGACCAGTTTTGAAATTCTGATTTAGTTTATTTACCTGTTGACGCTAAAGACGGATTTGTATATTAATGTATAAAAATTATAAATCGTATATGAAATATAAACTGTTTATATAACTATAATTATTATTAATTATTAATTAACTATTATATAAATCCTAAAGGTATTCCAAAGCATCATGGGAACATTAGTAGGTCACAATACTTAAATATATGTATATTAAAAATGTAATAATATTATAGTCAGAATACATAAGAAATTATATTTGATATCAGTAAAAGAAAAGTAAGAAAAGTGTAGAAAAGTACAGAAAATGTTGCTACTTTTTATCAGTAAAAAGTTTTTTATTTATAAAAAGATATGCTGGTTTTCAACGAACCTGAATTCATGCCTGTTTGCCATATAAAATCTACTAAAACCCATGACAATTTTAGGCCTTAGACTTAGACATTACTAGGTTGCAATACTTTAAAAATAAATATATTTAAAATGTATTAATGCTATAATCATAATAAATTATATTTGATATATCAGTAAAATAAAAGTACTTTTGTAGAAAAGTACAGAAAATGTTGCTAATTTTTATCAATAAAAAGTATTTTTCAATGAGTACAAGAACCTGAATTCATGCCTGTTTGCAAAATAAAATCCATGACAATTTTAGGCCTGTCAATCAATTTATTGACTATTTTTTTAATGTTATTAATGTGTTTATGTCGTATTTATAACACAAAAAAAAGTTTTAAAATTGCTAAATGTCCCTTGTTTATGACTAAAATACAAATCCTAAAGATATCCCAAAACAATATGGACATTACTAGTTTACTTTAAAATCACAAAATAGTTTAGTATAGATTTTTTATATATTTAATATATTTATATTTAAATTTTGTATAATCATGACACATTTGAATAATATATTAATAATTACAATTTAATATTGATATGAATGTATTTTTCTCATTTAAAACGATTTCCCAGAGGAAAAAATACAGGGGACAAATAAAAAAATCTATTGGTCAAAACTGAAAGCATTTTTTTCTATTTATTTTTATTTTATTTTATTTTTTAGAGCGTAACCTCCTGCTCTTGTCCATACAGTACTTGTTACAGTGAAGGTTCTCAAAGTGGAACTGTAGCCTCACTCAGCTGCTGCTGTTGTTTGAATAATTTGTCCTCATGTCTCCCGCAAAATCTGTCCAGACTCCTGTCTCCTGAAGGTACCGAGGGTATTGTTCCAACAGCTGAATAATTTAATTATTTTTTAAAAGTATTGGGACACCTTCTCAATTATTTCTGTTTCTCCTGAAATCAAGGGTATTAAAAAGAGTTGATCCAGCTTTTGTTGGAGTAACTGTCTCTACTGTCCAGGGAGGAAGGCTTTCTACTAGATTTTGGAGGAGCATTGCTGTGAGGATTTGATTGAATTCATGGACAAGAGCATTAGTGAGATCAGGATGTTGGACGACCATAACCCCCCACATCCAACTGTCAAATCCAACTCCCCAACTCATCCCAAAAGTTTTGGATCCATCATTCCAGACAACATCAGCTCCACAGCTCAATGCTGGGGGGCTTTATACCCCTCTAGCCCACCCCTTTATGCCCCTCAATCTAACATGCAGGGGCTTCAACGCTAAGCTAAGATAGCGCTAATACTAACACTGCTTCCAAACCCTTTATATCGTTACGTCCAATAATTATGGGGTTTATTTCTCCAATAGTTTTAAGCCATCCCAAAAAGTTAACACTCACCAGCTGCTCTGAGCGAGCTCTCTTTGCCATGGCAACAGGAGCATATGCTTAATTTGCCTGATGTGTTAATCCGGCCCTGCTACCACCTGTCGTACATATGCAGCACCAGCCAGGACCTGCTCTTACACACACACACACACACACACACACACACACACACACAGACAGAATTGAAGTGAAATACTACCCTGATTGCTTTCAAAGCGCAGGACTGAGGCAGACACAAATCCACTCCTGCATCGATTTGAAGATGGAGGTTCGACTGCAGAGGATTCGGCTCGTCAGAAATGGTTAGAAAATAATATCCAGTATTAAACAACTTCCACAATTTCTTTGGAGGAGCAGTATATCTACTCATACATGCAATAATCTAATCAGCCAATCACATGGCAGCAGTGAAATGCATAGAATTATGCAGATATGGGCCTCAACAGCTTCACATCAGCCATCAGAGTGGGGGGGGAATCCAATCTCGGTGATATCGAGCGTGGCACGATTGTTGGGGTCAGAAGTGGTACAATCGTGTGGAGCAGAAAAGCATCTGAGACTGATGCTCTAGGCCTACAACAGCAGGAGACCACATCAGGGTTCTCTACTGTCAGCCAAGGACAGAAAGCTGAGGCTGCAGGGGCTCAGCACAGGCTCACCAAAGCTGGACAGTGGAAGACTTAGGAAGTGGGATGTGTAGCCTGATGGGTCTGATGGGTCTGGACGTCTGCTGAGGAGCGCAGATGGTCGGGTCAGAATCAGGCACAAACTGCATGAATCCATTGACCCAACCTGCCTTGCGTGAACAGCCCAGGCTGGCGGAAGTGGTGTTATGGCGTGGGCTACTTCCAGCATGATGACGCACCATGTCCCAAAGCAAAGAACAAATCTGAATGTCTTTCCTAGACACTGTACATTCATCGGCCACTTTATCAGAAACACGCCCACCCTGCAGGTCTAAAGTTTCCAGACCGTGGCCCATCTGTTGCTGCAATTGCAATTGTCCAACCCCCCCTATATCCAGTTCATCAGTGGAAAGGGGCCACCACAGGACCACTGCTGCCCAGATACTTGGCTGGTGGGTCAGTCATTTTCAGCACAGTACAATACAACATTGTGTATTTTTCAGTATTTTAACAACATTATTAATGTTATTTCTACACATTTCTACACATTTCTACACATTATATCCAGCCCCTACAGTCAGACAAAACTGGCACAAGGGCGAATCCATAGGCGATGTTAATTGTAGCAGATGGAGGGGCTGCTTGGAACGGTCGCCGGGAAAAAGTCTGGCAAATCAGTGCAAACAGTAAATTGAATACACTTTTATGCAGTTTGATCCAGGCAGGCTTTCCAACCTCAATACATACAAATATTTGCATCTATTTGAATATCATAATCAGTGGAAAAACAGGCTGGGATACTATACAACACCTCAATTATGTTTCTGGCTGGAAGATCAAGCTGCAAAAAAAAAAAAGAAAAAAAAAAGAAATACTGCTCAATTTGACATGAATAAACGAATGAAACACGAAGTGAAATATGACATAAAATTATTATTCCAAGTGTTAGATTCATACCCAGCCAATATTCCAGACTAGCTCACTCAGTGAAACTCAATATGTACCATATAGTGGCAGCAGGAGGCCGCTGGTCCAATCCCCAGGGATACCACAGCCATCCGTGAGTGGGTTTCCCAGAGAACTGTGGCTAGCATGAGTGGCTAGGATGGCCCTTCCCTCTCCTATCACCCCGTCACGGTGTAAAGCTAGCTAGTGTGGAAGTAGCAGAATTAGCTAGTCAGCTAATTTGCAGTCCAATGGCATCAAGAGATCACTGGTTCCATTGACAGTGGTGCCAAACATGTTGATCTGATGCCATGCTAGCCTCCACCCTCTCAGCACTGGTAGCATCATGTGACTGGGGGAGGGCTAGCGACTGAGTGGATGTTGGGAATGACTGGAATACGGGTGAGAATGGGGTTGTTGTGAATGAATGAGTGTGTGTGGTACCTTGGAGATGGGGCATTCCTGCCTTGACCTGGCCAAGCCCTATCCAGATAAATCTCTCCATCCGGATTGGATGAGAAGTGTAAACATACACCATTCTGACTCCCTATTGGTTTATAAGCGATCCATCACACCTGCACACGTCCCGTCCCTCTCCAGCGAGCTCACAGCAGACGTCTGTAGTCTAGTATGAAGACTGTGTCCGTGGCAGAGACTCAAGAGAGCTGCAGTGAAACGTCCCGACTGAGCCCCACATTTACATTCCAATAAAGCTTATTGATCACACGCCTCTGAAGTCTGACTTTCTGCAGCTTTACAAAACTTCTAGACAACGACTCCTCATATTTTCCTCCATGAAGCTCATGTTAATGCTCAGTAGAGCACAGAGACGCTCCTTTAATAGAGCTGATATTACTGAAATGCTTCATTTTCAATGGGCAGATCTGCAGCTGAAACAGGAGCCTAGTGCAGCCCAACATTTTTAACATCAACATTTTAATAGAACATTAGAATATCAGATATTAATATTAATATAGAACGTTCTCCTCATTATGACTTGTAGAGAAATGGGTTTTTGGCGAGGGGGGGGGGGGTAGTGCACCTGTGGCGCGGCCTAAGCTTTCAGCCTTTGTTTTCCTTCCATTACTTTTACTTTTCTACTTGAAGTGGTTCTGAAACCAGTACTTTTACACTTTTACTGGAGTAAAAAGCTTCAGTTGATGCTTTAGCTTCTATAGAAGTCTTTTAAACCCTCATATCTCCACTCACTTCTACCTGAGGAATAAATGTCAATACGTTTGACATCCGTAGCAGAAACTACTATTAGAAAACTAAGAACTGAGGGGAGTCCCTCAGGGCTCTATTTTAGGGCCCATTAAAGTAATGTTAAATAAGACCGTAGTCATGAGAGTGAAGTGTGGGGGCAGTTTACTAATAGTAGTAATGCCATCGGCAATTCAGATCATGTGATCATTTCAATTAGCTTCTAAGTAACAGTGGAATGAGCACTGTTGCCATGCTCCAGTGTGTGCGTGCAAGTGTGTGTGTGTGTGTGTCTTGTAGACAACACTAGTCCTTCAGCATTCTTGTTGGTCAGCACAATCTATAACGATTGAGTCCCTCAAGCTCCCACTTCCTTCCTGTTCATGCTGAGACAGCACAATATCTCACACCTTACATCTCCTCACACACACACACACACACACATCCAGGTGATACACTCACTAATCACACCTCCTGATGGAGCAGCTCAAAGGCCCTGAACTTCAGCAGCTAATAAGCCCCTGGTTGCGTCCCCTGTGAATTCCCAATGCACTGCCTGTCCTGGCATGGACTCGGATAGGAAATGCTGCTGGCTGCTTGTTTCGGCCGGAGGCCCGCAGGCGGGCAGGTGCGGCTTATGGAGAGCTAATGGAGCAGCCATTGTGCAACTTCCTGTGGGAAAAATTCCCTTTGGGTGGTAGAGGCCTGGGAGGGGGCTTATCTACAGGGACTGGGGGTCAGACACAGGAAGTGACCTAAATGCCGGTAGCCGATGGTGATAAGGCACTTCCAGAGTGCCCGGCGCATGCAGACGGAGGCACGCAAGGAACGCACTCCCAAGTGGAGCTATACTCGTACGGCCGGGACGTGCCTATGGATGTTTATACAGTATATATGACATCATGCATCATGCTAGCAGTTCTAAGATGGCTAGCGTACCCAAATGGCTAGCATGAGGCAATTCCACCAGTCTTTCTAAACTTCTAAGCTACAAATGTAAACAAAGTCGCTCAGAGCCGGTTCCGTGTGGAACACTCCTTTCTAAAGAAAGGTACCAGCTCAGAATTGTTTACAGTGGTGGTGAATGGAACCAGACGTCTGAAAAGTTTAAGTGCCTCTAAAAGCCGCCTTACAGAAAGTCATTACACCGAATGGTTATGGATACATGGCCTGACAACGGAGGCATTCCTTTACCATAACTTCGAGGCAAGACTCTGGCCTTAAACCTACTATTTGAAATCATTCCAAATGGATGGTGGAGGGATACGTGTAGCGCACTGCATAAAAATAGGCCCCCGCATTTTTTAGTATTTTTTGTTGTTAGCTTGGCCACATAAAAAAAAGCTAAAATCCAGAAGATGTGTGTAGGTTTACGAGTGGTTCTGGGCGCTAAATGAAATGGCTACAGTTGTGCTGTAGTCATGGCAACCTCTGGTTCCGTTCACCCCCACTGTAAAGAAATATGTCTAGAACTACAATTGGGTCATGCTGCTCAACCATGGTGGTGATGCTAGTCATGCTGGTCAACCCCCAGTTAACATGGCCATGTAGGGGCATGTATAGGTTGCTCAACTTGGAACCAGAACATTTTGGAACATTATGGGTGCCCACCAGGGTCTGTAATGGGACCAGAAAGGGTTGAAGGTTAAACATGGGTCCTATCTGGGTTGTACACTGCACATGGGGTCTAGATTAGGGTGGGCTTTGATGAGGCCTATTTTGGGACATCCAACTAGGTCCAAGTAAAAACACAAGAACAAACCCACTCAGAGCCCACGTTCCACCCACCAGAGCCCACATGAGCGTGTTGGGTGGGCCAACACCATACTTCTACACTGGTCAACCAGCTTGACCAGCTTTAGCTTTCAGCTTATGGAAAATCTTGGAAAGTCGTCAGAATATCAAGGAAAAAAAAAAAACACTGTACGAGTTCTTATGATGACAGACGATTGCATGCTTTCAAATGCTCGTACGTATCCCACCCAAAAGGACCCCTGACGAACACACAGCAATCTGTCAGCCAGCTGATCTACCGTGACACCCTATCTCTCCATTACGCCCACATAGAAAAACACATGTGTTTTAATGCCCGGCAAACACTGATTGTCTCACTTGCTATATATAGAGAAGCCTGTAATGCCTATTTTAGGGCTGTGAAATGGGTTATCGCTCACTAAAGGATTACATGGCACTGACAAAACACTTCTGGGACGGGCGCTTTAGGAAAATGTGCCATTAGAAGTCATTCTAGCGCAGAAAGCAATCTCAGTACCAGCCGTAGAGCGGAAAATTTAAATTCCAGATAGCAGGGTGGGTTTTGTTCCCCCCACCCCCACCCCCCTGGTTTCGTGCTCTCATGTATGCGGGGATAGGTGGTGTTATTAATGTTTAGGAAATGGAAAAGACTGTATGTCGTACTGTAAACAAAAAAAAAATGCCTGATTGATATACAGTATTTACTTATAACTTTTAATACAGAAATCTAATTTGAGTACAAGTACATGAAATATATGATATTTATGTATCAATAAATTGAGATTTAATGACCCGTTTAATACATATATGTCCAATAATGTGATACGATCAATTGACAAAAGTATTGGGACACCTGTTCATTCATTATTTCTTCCAAAATCAAGAGTGTGTATATATATATATATATATATATATATATATATATATATATATATATATATATATATATATATATATATATATATGGTATATGGTCTCTCTTCTATTCAGGGAAGAAGGTGGCCTTCTACCAGAGTGTGGAGGAGCATTGCTGTGAGGATTTGTGAGGACTGCATTTAGCTACAAGAGCGTTAGTTAGTGAGGTCAGGCTAATTGGACGATCACCACCCCCCACATCATCATCCTCAACTCCCCAACTCATCCTAAAAGTACTGGATGGAGCTCCACCACCATTATTCCAGAGAACACAGTTCTTCCACTGCTCCACAGCTCAACGCTGGAGAGCTATATGGCCATGTAGCCATATATATGTCCTATTCTACTGGCAGTACTTCTCAGTATAGGGACTTAACGAGCTGTGCATATGTGTGTGTTTGTGTGTGCATTTGCACATTTACATCAGTGCAAAGGGAGCAACTTTAAGTAGCCAAATGCATTCCTTTATGAGTATGTCCACAAACTTTTGAACATGATTGTCTTTGTGCATGACTGATGCTCTCGGAGTGTAAAAAAGTGCACCCTGACTCGAGAGACGTGTTCAGATGTAGGACACGGGTCCTTAACTGTGTAGCACAGACGGAACGAATGTAACCCAACCTTCCCATCTGAACCGAGGGCCGGGAGGAACCATTTGCTGAGGAAAAAGAATGATTCATGTGCTGTAATTCACAGCCAGAGCAGTGTTGATAAATATGATGCATGTGTCAAACCCGAAACGCACCTCTGAAGCCTTCCAGAAGATCTGTCGGACCTTGACGTAAACGAGATGTCTTGAGAAGCACTGGCTTTCAGTAATATGAGGTAAACAGTGGGGTCGTGTTGTGAGCCGGACCTCAAGACAAAAGCCAGATGTGTTTGAAATGGTGAAACGGGCTGGTCTGAGATCACTCCAGAAGATGCACTGTATAGGTCATGTGCATCCAGCTGATCCTTGATAGAGTGTAATAGGCCTGGGAGTGTATGCCTTGGACCTAAGGTGTATTACTCAGTAACTACAGGGACTTCTGTGCAAACTGGTGGGGCTGTTCCTTAGTAACAGAAAGTTGTGGTCCACCGAAGGGTCCCAGGATGTTAAGGGGTCCCAGGGGTTAAGTTACCGGAAAAAACAAAAAGAGTAGCCTAAATGAACGCTGGGGACATGTAGCTAAGCATGACCCTGAATGTGAACATGACCTACATGTCGCTCGTGTTCAGGGTCCACTTGATGATGATGTTGTCATGGTTTCACGCAATTAAATATTCCAATGAGCGCTTTGTGAGCTTAATGTGCTTTTAAGACTGACAGAAGAAATATGTAAATGAGCTCGCTCACTCCAACCAATCAAGTTGCCAAAAAGCAGTCAGGGCTGAAAACAGGTTCAGTTTAATGTGAATGGGCGGGGATACATTTATATATATATATATGTGTGTATATATATATATATATATATATATATATATATATATGTTTGTGTATATATATATATATATATATATATGTTTGTATATATATATATATAAATGTAGCCCCGCCCATTTACATTACACTGAACCTGTTTTCATGTGTGTATGTGCATGTGTATGTATGTATATTATATTTATATTTTGTATATATATATACACACACATATATATATACACATACATATTTACACACACACACACACACACATGTATATATATATATATATATATATATATATATATATATATATATATATATATATATATATATATATATATGCCTAAAGTATGCTGTGGTCTGAAGTGGGATGTGGACCCTGCAGTGGACAGAAATGCTGTTTGTTGAAACACAAAGTATAATATTGAATTTATGAGCAAACGTAATTCATTCATAACACTTACTGCTTATTTGAGAATTATGTCTCAATTATGTATCAAATGTCACATAAAACATACAAATGTGCCTTTTATTTGTAACAAACATACAATAGATACAATACAATAGATACATACAAAAGGTTATAATGCTCATAAATTGAACAAAAAAAAAGATTAAATGAATTCATATTTCTCCGAATTTGGACGAACTGTGTTCTCTGGAATGACGGACGGTGTTTTATCCAACACCTTCTAGTACAACCAGCCTTCCTCCCTGGACAGTAGTGACGGTTACTCCTTTTATTACCCTTGATTTTTATAAGAAACCATGTACGAGCAGGTGTCCCAATACTTTTGTCCTTTCTTTGGTAGCAGCTTTATTAGGGGATAACCTAGTTGCACATGTTTTTTTGTTGTTTTATGGCAAGTATTATATCCAAATTCTGAGCTAGGGCTATTATTATTATTAGTATTACCCATTATTCTGTATATAATAAAATATATTTCACATGAAAATTCAACAGAATTCTGAGCGAGAGAGAAAAAAATTAAACTCTACAATAACAGTCCAACAAAAATATTCAGAAAATATAGAAAAATCATTAAAATATATATTTATTTATATATATTTCA
Source organism: Salminus brasiliensis (assembly GCF_030463535.1). Taxonomy (NCBI): domain Eukaryota; kingdom Metazoa; phylum Chordata; class Actinopteri; order Characiformes; family Bryconidae; genus Salminus; species Salminus brasiliensis. The sequence goes on along the minus strand of NC_132885.1, from coordinate 39,902,494 downwards.
AATATCTGTATTATTATTTTTATTATTATTCAAATTAAAATGGATTTTAAAAAGCTGTTGTTTTACACTGTCGTTTATGGCAATCATGGTCACCTCAGATGGAAACGGAAGAAAGAAAACATGTCTAATAAATAATAAACCACTTTCTGCTGAGGTGGCAATTTCACAGAGGTTAACAGTGCATGGATTGGCTGCTCGGGCCTGAGAGGAGCTCTTCGGGGATGTGTTATGTCGGCCTGGAGCTGACACTGACCCTGTGAAGGAGTATTAAAAGGGTAGGAGGCTGGACAAGCGCACTCTCGATGAAAGATAAACCCCCCCACCCCCCCCACGACACTTCAGCAGGAGTAATCCCCTCTTCACTACCGCCACCGCTGCAGCCTCATTCTCGAGGACCGCACCGAGCAGCGAGATTACTGATATATGGTGCTGTCGTGGCGATGAGACGGAGAGAGGGGTGGGTATATATATATATATATATATATATATATATATATATATATATATATATATATATATATATATATATATATGATAGATATAGAAAGGGAAGTCAGTAGCGGAGGCCGCTTCAATTTGGGTGCATTTACGTGCTGAATCGGTTTGGGGTTGGGTGGAGGATTTGTTGGGAGGCATTGTCATGCTTTACTAGCCTTACGGCTCTAATGCATTCTCTCAGTTTCAAAGAGACTGCAGTAAAAGCAGCTTTTTTATACAGCCAGCCACATTCACATATTCACTGTGCTTATTCAAGAGTATTCAATCAAAGTGCCCCAAGAGAAGTATGGGGTGGGGGTGGAGAGAAATACATACTGATGTTTAAATTGGATTTCCTTCACACTCAAGCTGAATTGAAGCCGTGTGTGTGTGGATCCGCCTTCTTATTAGTGAATTCGGCCTCATTAAGGTGCACCCAGTGCAGCCCTGGCAGGGATGCTCCCCACACCCAATGCCGAACACGGGCTAAAGTGATGGAGCTGTGTCGAATCCCATTTGAGTTAGTTAAGAACATTAGTATGGGACTTTACCAGTGTTCTTGTGGCAACATGCAATCAAACCCCCACAGCAATGTTCCAAAAACTTGTGGAAAGCTTTCTCGGCAGAGTCGATGCTGATACGCAAGCAAAGGGGGCAGCAGTTTCTTTTAATGCTCTTGATAATCATGGAGAAATACTGGACGACCTGCTGTCCACCAACTTTTGGCCACGGCCTGGCAGGATTGTTGGTGTCAGAAGTTCAGTTGGTTTGAATATTTTCTAGAACCGCCGATCTCCTGGCGTTTTTAGCACAACTCTCGAGAGATACTTAATAGAATGGAGGAATTAAGAAAACACATCCAGTGAGCAGTTCTGCAGTTCTACAGTTCTACAGTTCTGTGGTTCTGCGGTTCTGTAGACGGAAAAAACACCTTGTGGATGAGAGAGGTCAGTTACAGAGATCTCAGACTGGTTGACCGAGCTGAGCTGACTCAGATAACTGCTCGGTACAATTGCGGAAAGCAGAAAAGCACTGCAGAATGAACACCACCACCTCCGACCTTGAGGAGGATGAGCATCATCAGCTGAAGAGCTTGTCGGGTTTTTCCTCCGACAGGCTCACCAACACACTGGATGGGTTCATGTTAGGTTCATCAGTTCCAAAGAGTCCTATTCTATTGGCAGTACTTCTCTCCAGGGACTAGAGCAGCTGTATGTTAGATATAAGACCTGTGTCAGCAATGGGTGCATCTTAAAGCAGCTGAGCGCATTCACTGGAAGGGGCGTCCGCAAACTTTTCAATTTTAATATTTTGCAGCACCTTTATTTTTTAAGCATGTCCAGCTTTCATCTAAAGCTCTGTTCCTCGTGTCTCTTGAAATGGGGAGATGCTAGACATCTTGACCTATTAAGCAGCACATTTCTAGAACTTGCTGGAGCTGTAATTAAGATACGCCAGCGAATTAAACTGGGACCAGGTCAGAGTGACGACAGGGACAATGGAAGATTGCGACCGCTCACAGATAGGAGGTACCAGTCAGAAAGATATGAAAGCAGATATTCTCTCAGGTACCTTTGAAAGTAGGATCAACCTGGCAAAGTTCCAACAAGTGCTCCGAATCACGCCTCTACCCAATAACTCATTACGCTATATGGAGTATTAGTTTCTTATGCTGGGAAATGTCACCTTAATGCCACTTTAATCACATTTGGGTCTGACGGCGTCACAAGGCACAGGCATTGGAGAGGTTGTGTTGATATTAAACATTTAACCACGTCTCCGGGCCTTGTCAAATGCATTTTGCGAAGGTTGCAGCAGAGCAAAATCCATTTCCATAATGGCAGACGAATACAAAGGCGCTCCCTTTCCTCGGGTGACTGGGAAAACAGTGAGGAGGGGAAGCGAGAACAGGCGCATTGATTTTGCAAGCGAGGAAAAGGGGCAGGAGATGGAGGGGGGTGGGGGGTTGCAATTTTGGAGGCTCAGTGTCGCTAACCTCTCCTTCCACCCAAGAGGGGAAGGGGAGCAGTGGATGGGAAAAAAAAAAAAAAACATGTTGCCATGACGACGGCAAATCCAAATACGGCAGCGTCTTTATTGAAAGTGACATATTAATAAACTGTAACCTCCTGAGGGCCCGTAATCAAGCTCCAATTAAGCTTCCTCTCCCTCGCTCCATCTCGCCGACGCTAGTTTCGGCCGTTTTTATCTCCCGCCACCGCTCTCCACCTCGGCCTGGTCCGCGGGCGCGTTTAATAATGCAACGGGTGGCGGCCGTCCTCTAGACGCTCGGTATTAGGCGGCAAATGGACCAGTGTTTTATCGATCTGCTTGATGAAGTCTTTTTCATGGTGGCTCGTGAGCCAGATGGGACGGGGAAGCAGGGTTTGGCTGGCCCTCACTGGGTGGTGTTCAGTGTGAGCTGGTGGGAAGGGAGGAGGAACCCAGGTGAACCTTTTTAGAGGTTTCATTGAGCAATACCAATGGAGAACCACTCTTGGCTCCCTAAAAAGAACCAGGCTTGGTTTCGGTAATAGGTACAATTGGTATCCGGCACTTTACGTGAGTCTATAGGACCTTTATAAGCTTTAAAGAACCTTCATATGATGCTCATATAAGGTTCCATGGCAATTTGCGCCGTCGTTCTATGACATTTCCATTAGGTTTTCCCCAATTTAGCTAATTAACCCACTCACGCTCTAGGACTCCCGCAACCACTTGCCAGCCGCTAGTGCACCACTAGTTAGCCAACATGCTCTGAGGAAAGCGCTGGATCCCGAGCTCTGCATCACACTGAAGGTGACGAGGGGAGAGAGCGCCATCTACCCACCCAGAGAGAAAAAGGCCAGCTGTGCTCTCTCAGGCTCCGGCTGCTGATGGCAAAGCTTGCAATCCTTGGGCCGTAGTGTCAGAGTCTAAGTCTGCTGAAGCCTTTATGTTTTTCCAGAAGGTTCTTCTCACACTCTTGTCTTCATACATGGTTCTTCAGCGAGCCAAAAGTGCTTCTTCTAGGGCTTTGGACTTTGTGGTACTTTTGTGGCACCTTGTAGAAGGTAGCTTCTCCAGGAAATACTGTTTGAACGATTATATCTGGTATAGATTTGTATGTGGAGGTTCTCCAAACGTACACATCTCATTTTCTTACAACCGTTCTTTAAAAGAGCCAAGCAATGAATGATTCTTTAGGTAATCACATGTGATTCTTCTATTGCTCCAAATAACCTTCTGGCTCCTTCATTTTTAAGAGTTTATTGGAAAGGCTTGACTTTGGGCTAGTTGGGCTACTTGAGAAGGCTTGCTTTGTGAAACATCCTCCAGCTCAGCAACCAGGTCTATTGTCTATTAGCAGATTGTCTTATTGAGTTACCGGGTGCTTATTTCGAACAAGACTACTATCACAGAGAGAGACACGGGTTCAATGTTCACCCTGCTCCTAACATGCCTGATTCAGTTCATCAGCTCATCAATAAGGCCTGAGACTGTACAGAACCCAGAGTGGGACAGTGGTTAGCAATGAGTGTTACTTATATACTTATAAATGAGCCTAAATAAAAGAAATGTCTTACCAATCAAACTGACCTCAATTTCAAAATGAAGTTTTCTTCATTTTTATTTATTATCAGCAGTTCTTACCATAACGCATCCAGAAAATGACTTCAAGTCAAGAGCCAGACCCAAAAACAATCAAGTTCTTTTGAGAACTTGTCATTAACAGAGTCCAGTTCAGACTTCTTGGCCCTTTCCGAATGTCCAGTGGAATAATTCAACAGTCAAACCTACTCTTAAAGCTTTACAAAAATCACTTAGCAAAACAAGGAAGTCCAGTACAAGTCCAAGTACAAATACAATCAAATTCAAGGTGACTGAGTCCAACTGAATTCCTAATACAAATACTATGGAGTCCAATTCAAGTCCAAGTACAAATACAATTTAATACAAGCCAATACAAGAGTCCAATACAAGTCCAACTACAAATACAATCGAGCCCAATACAGATCTAAGGACACATACATACAACAAATGCAAATGGGTCCAATACAAATATATAATACAACTGAATAAAATACTGTTAAACTAAATGAATGTTCAAGTACAAATGCAATTGAGTCCAATAGTTCAAGTTCAAGTACATATACAACCAAATTTAGTCCAAGTACAAATGTAATTAAGTCTAATACAATACAAATAATACTATTGCATATAAATATTATGGAATCCAATACATGTCCAAGCAAGAAATACAACTAAATCTAATACAATTAAACCAAATTAATGTTTAAGTACAAACACTATTCATTCCAGAACAAGTCCAAGTACACATACAATCTAATTCAATACAAGTCAGAACATAAATGTAATTGAGTCTAATACAAGTCCAAGCAAAAAAATACAACTGAATAAAATACTATTAAACCAAATGAATGTCCAAGTATAAATGTAATTGAGTCCAATACAAGTCCAAGTATATATACGACCAAATTCAGTCCAAGTACAAATGTAATCCAGTCTAATACGATTCCTAGCATAAATACCATGGAGTCCAATTCAAGTCCAAGTACAAATACAATAGAATCCAAGATAGAGAACAAATGCAACTGGGTCCAATACAAATATACAATACTATTGCATATAAATATTATGGAATCCAATACAAGTCCAAGCGAAACATATAACTGAATAAAATACTATTAAACCAAATTAATGTCCAAGTACAAATGCAATTGAGTCCAATACAAGTGCAAGTACATATACAATCTAATTCAGTCCAAGTACAAATGTGATGGAGTCTAATATGATTCCTAGTATAAATACCATGGAGTCCAATTCAAGTCCAAGTACAAATACTATAGAATCCAAGATAGAAAACAAATGCAATTGGGTTTAAATACAAATATACAATACTATTGCATATAAATATTAACAATCCAATACAAGTCCAAGCAAAAAATACAACTAAATCCAATACAATTAAACCAAATTAATGTCCAAGTACAAACACTATTCATTCCAGAACAAGTCTGAGTACAAATATTATCGGTCCCAAGACAACAGAAAAAAGAAATGAGAAACCTCAGGTCTGGACTACTAGCTGCAGCTTGTCAGCACTGGTACTATATACACCAGGACTGACAACCACTGACAGCAAGCAGAAAGGATATCAGAATGGAACGGAACAGAAGGAAGTCCGGAGGTGGAATAAAAGGGCTGGAGTTGAGGGGAGGAGAAGAGAAAAGTGGGAGTCCTGCCCATAAAAGAAGATCAATCAGCGAGCGTGCCCTCGCATAACCCCTTTAATGATCTGCACTGTTTTACAGCATATTACCCCCAGCCACCGAGACCGAAAGAGCCCTCATCCCTACAGCCACCTCTCTTTTATTACAGATGCATAATCACAACACTCGTAATGGGCTCCCCTCGCTCTCCAGCTATGGAGATTAAATCTCGCCCAACAGAGACACCGCTCTAACAAGGATGTGCCTGGACAACGATGGTGGACCTTGGAGTTCTTCGCCAATTCCCACACACTGGCTAGATCTCCCCAAATCCCTCGATCCTACCAATCTGGGAGATGGTCAAGGCTAACACACATCTGCTTTCTCCAGAACATCACAGCACAGGACAGCATCTACTGCCAATCCTTCATATCTTTGGCCAGCGTCTTCCCGAAGGGTAGAGGCCCGCATTTGGAATGGGGTGCCCAGTCCTGGTACTGGTGATCCAGCCTACAGAACCTGGTACCTGACTAAATAGTTGCATCACATGGGAGCCCAGATCTGTGGTCATTGTAAAACCACAGTAATGACCACAAGTCTACATTAGCCCCAGGTTGGTACTGGTCTTCAATGATCAGGTCTACATGGACGGCATCTACTACTGGTGCACCTAATCAGCCTAACCTGGTGGCTTCAGCCTCAAGGCTCTCAGGAGCGACGTATGTAAAGAGGAGCACATGTACTTATGGACCACTCTGGTTAAACAGTCAAATGGTTCTTTGAAATTTCCATGATTCTTTATACACTTTTTGGACAAAAGTATTGGGACACCTGCTCCTCCAAAGATTTCTGGAGCATTGCAGTGAGGACTGAGGGTAAGTGAGGTCAGGAAGTTGGATGACATGGACCCCCACACCCCCAACTCATGCCAGAAGTATTGCATGGAGCACCGTCCATCAATCCAGAGAACACAGCTAGTTCCACTGCTCCACAGCTCCACAATGCTGGAGGGCTTTGTACCCCTCTAGCCCACGTAAAGGTAAAAAGGTAAAGGTGCACTGAACTATGTACACTGAAATGTGTCCTCCGCATTTAACCCATCTGTGGTAGTGAACACACACACACACACACACACACACACACACACACACACACACACACACACACTAGTGAACTAGGGGCAGTGAGTACACACACACACCCAGAGCAGTGGGCAGCCAACTCCAGCGCTTGGGGAGCAGAGAGGGTAAAGGGCTTTGCTCAAGGGCCCAACAGTGGCAGCTTGCCGAGCCCGGGAATCGAACCCACAACCCTGTTATCAATAGCCCGGCGCTCTAACCGCTGAGCACCACTTGTCCCATAGGAGGCATCTGTGTCAGCAATTGGTGCACCTTAAAGTAGCTGAACACATTCATTAGATGGGGTGTCCACAAACATTTGGAGAACCAACAACCTTAAGGAACCTTAATGTTACAGATACTTGATATTTTGATCGGGCATATTCATCATTCCAGAGAACACAGTTCTTCCACTGCTCCACAGCTCAACGCTGGGGGGCTTTGGACCCCTCTAGCCCACGCCTGGCATTAGGAGGCATCTTTGTCAGCAACTGGTGCAACTTCAAGTAGCTGTAAAGTAGTCCACAAACATTTGGAGAACCAAAAACCTTGAGGAACCTGGTGGTGCAGGAACATAGACTGTCTGGAATTGCGTCAAATGCGGAAATCATGGGAAAAGATTCGCAACCCAGGTCCTTCAAAACATACGACTCCACGTAGCTCCAGATTTGGAGCCCCACCACGATGCGCGTTACCCGAACCATCTCTACACGAGAGTGCGGAAGTTCTCAGTAATCTAATTTAGGACTGAATGCTGTATGTTGCTTGTTTTTACAGATGTTGGACATATGAATGAGCGCCTTCATGAATGGGTGGTTTGGCAACCCTATACAGTACATAGGGCAGCAGGGCTGTGTGTTTATTGTAAAGTGCAATATAGCTCTGTTTGTTTAAATGATTACCAGCTTTCATGTCCAGCCTGCAGGTCGGCACCTGGGAGGCCCGCATTACCCGCGGCGACAGACGGTTGTCCGACGCCATTGTGGCAGAACAATGACCATCGGTAGTGGACGGGGCTAGCATAAAAGCAGGAAGAGGGCATTGCTGAGGAAGGTAAATACAGTCAGCTTCCTTTCTGACTGAAGTGGCTAACGCAAATTAAAAGCCCAACTTCAGGCCATTGTTCAGGAGATCGCAAGCTCTTTTACCACCAACACTCACTGACAGATGAATGAGGATACCTTACACTGGACCGTGGAAAGCCATGGCATTGCTGCATGTGAAGAACCAAGCTAATACACGGAGACACGTAGAGCATAGGGCAGGTGCAGGACCAGGAGAGCACTGAAACCCACAGCGCTCCTGCAGAGATCCAAAGCCCAGAGGAATGACCTTATAAACAACGCTGCTGACCGGCCCCCAGGGATATTACACTGTTGTGCATTTCTGTTGCTGAAGGAGCGCCAGTTAGTCAGGTAGTTAGCCAGATAGCTGGAATGTCAACACAGAGTTGAGATTATATATACAGCTGGAGCTTCAGCCCTGGTGTTCCAGCAACTTCCAGTTTATGGTAGGCCCGTGCCTTCTTGGGTGGTTCTTGGGTTGCCCCTTGGGTTGCTCCTGACCACCCGAACCAATTTCCTTTCAAATCTCCTGAGGGTGACAGTTTAGGTTTTCCACCAGATCCTGGCGAAGTGTCTACACCTCCCAAAAACACCTCCCAGACAGAACTCAACCCAAACTGCTTATGTTTGATCCGCTGATCGATCTTGGAACCTGCAGCTGTTTAGAAATGGCTCCAAGAGACACCTCCTGACTTCTGAGATCTGCACCGAGCTCCACGATTGTGGGGGGGGGGGGGAGGGGGGGGCTTTCCCATTGCACTGCACATGTGTGGATACATTCAACATTCTGTCAATGCTGTCAAACATAGCCTTTTTATCATCTGGCATAGAGAAGCTGCCAGCTGTAGCCAATCATGATCACTGGCAGTAAGTTAGGAGGCCTTTTGGAGTTTTGGAGACATTGTGGTACGTTCACCTCTACTGAGGTAATAATTGAAGTGGGTGAATGTATATGTTTGACCCTTCTGCTTTCTTACATACTTAAACCCACACACACACACACACACACACACACACACACACACACAGTGCATTCCTTCCCACTGTCTGCCCCTACCTAGCTCTGCATGACGTGACCCAAACGTGGGAGAATACTGTCCTCCTCAGTATTTATGGCCTCCTCAGTATTTATACTCCACCCCTCCTCCTCCTGTGGCCTGTGTAATTTGGGGTGGAGGAGGATCCGAAGGGGAACGATGGATTGAGCGAGATGTCTTCATCAGAACCGGAGAAGCAAACGGGGGGAAAAACATGTGGCGCCAGGTGTGCCGTGAATAGAGGAGGAAGTGAGAGGCAGAGTGGGACGAGGGGGCTTGTAAAAGAGAGAGACATGGGCACACACACACACACACACACACACTTAAAGCTAGACTAATGCATCCTGTGCTGTTACAATTAACGCATGACACACACACACACACACACACACACACACACACAGGTGACGCTGACACCTCAGAGACTCCCACCTGGTAGAGCGCCACTCACACTCCCGCAGTCAGGCATGACAGAAAATAGGTGGAAATCCGCAGAGAGGTGTGTAGAACATGCAGCGCTCAGACGAAGGGGGGGGGGGTGGTTTAAGGGGGGCTGGGGGGGGGGGTGTAGTGGTCCTAAATGAAATTATTCTTTAATTTCCTCTCAGCGTCCTTCTGTGAGCTGCTTCTCGCTCGCTCTATCTCTCTCTCTCTCTCTCTCTCTCTCTCTCTCAGGGCTGAAGGGACAATGAAGCCAGTGTCTCAGACCTGTACTGTACAGTGCTCTCTCTCTCGCGCTCTCTCTCTCACAGACACACACAGGAAAGTGAGCTCCATATAAAATCACTGTCACGCTACCAGATTAACCGCCTAAGTCTAATAGAAGCGCCCGGCCTCCCGGAGTTTGAGAAAGGGGCGGTAGGCTTCTGTGGCCTACACGTAGCTGTAGAATTATACCGATACAGATCTGTACACATATAGAGCACGACAGGGTAGGGGGTACGGCAGGGTGGGGGGCACTGGCCGGTATGTCAAATCAGCGTTGGTCAGTGCGAGTACCTTTTTTAAAAGATCTTTTTGGATTCCAAACAGTACCTTGATGTTTTTCTCCGGCATTAAAACCACTGAAGCACTTTTTGAGATGCAGATTTTTGGTCCAATACTAAACCCGAGTGTTCAGTGAGGTGCTCAGCAAAGTTTCGCTGGAAAACACCAAGCAGAAATATGATAAAACACTCAAAAATGGGCTCCTCAGACCTCTCTGAGTATGATCTGGGCATGGTCTTAATATTCTAATGACAGCCCCTCTATCACTGGCCAATAAAATTTGCTTATGTCACCATGGCAAAGCTCACAGCCTTAAGGTTCTGATATCTAGAACTTATGAGAGTTACCAGACCAGATATAGATACATGCTTGAGATGGAACTACCTCCCGTCCCTCTCCGCTGCACCATGGTATTTAGCAGGTGGGGGTGTGGGGGGCTACATGCCGATCCAATAAGGAGGGGTATGGTCGGTGGTGCACCCTTCCAACTCATAGCCAAGGTACTGAATGGAGCTTCATCAGGCCAGAGAACACGTTCACGCCACTGCTCCACAGCCCAATGCTGGGTGCTCATACCCCTCTAGCCGATGCCTCTTGGCCTTGGGCATGGAGGCGTCCCTTTCTATTGGTGATGTCCACTTCCCAGTGTCTGGCCAGTAAAACTGCTCCAGTAAAACATTCACTATTGCACTATGAGCAGCTCTGTGGTGTGTAGGCAGTGGAGTATATGGGCTATTCCCTCAGGGCGGTGGAGTCATGGCATTTCAGTAGCACCTGAGGGCCAAAGCTGGGCTTTAAATCACTCAGCAAGATGTTCTGTTTGATCTTTACCAGACCTCTGCTTTAACCTCCTAGAAACAGCTACTAGCTCTGCATACTGAACACACTCCGACACACACACACACACACACACACACACACACACACACACACACACACAGACATGCAAGGCCTACACCAGAGGGCACAGGACACAAGAGACATTCTCCTGATCTTCTTTTCCCTCTTAAGTACTGGATATTAATATTCATCTTTCTAGCTCACTGTTTTTATATGGACAAGCTGGTTAAGCTGGTTGACCAGTTTAGCTCTTAACCAGCATAAGTTTGGGTTTGATGGGAACCTGACCAAGCCAGATAACCAGTATGACCAAGCTTGAGTTTGCTGGTTGCTTAACAAGCATGACCAAGCTGGTTGACCCTGCATTACCAAACTTGTCGACCAGCATGACCAGCAAGACCAAGCTTGTCGACCAGCAGGACCATACTGGCCAACCAGTATGACCAATCCGGTTGACCAGCATAACCAGCAAGACCAAGCTGGTTAACCAACGTGACCACGTGTATACCAGCAAGACCAAGCTGCTCGACCCAAGTCACCAAACTTGTCGACCAACACGACCAGCAAGACCAAGCTGGTCGACCAGCAGGACCATACTGGCCAACCAGTATGACCAATCCGGTTGACCAGCATAACCAGCAAGACCAAGCTGGTTGACCCTGCATTATCAAAATTGTTGACCAGCAAGACCAAGCTGGTTGATCAGCATAACCAGCAAGACCAAGCTGGTTGACCACCGTGACCACATATATACCAGCACAACCAAGCTGGTCGACCCGCATCACCGAACTTGTCGACCAGCACGACCAGTAAGACCAAGCTGGTTGATCAGCATGACCAGCAAGACCATGCAGGTCGATTAGCATAACCAGCAAGACCAAGCTGGTTGACCACCGTGACCACATATATACCAGCACAACCAAGCTGGTCGACCCACATCACCGAACTTGTCGACCAACATAACCAGCAAGACCAAGCTGGTTGACCAGCACGACCAGCAAGACCAAGCTGGTCGACCCACATCACCAAACTTGTCGACCAGTACGACCCTCAAGAAACGTTTGCTGACCAGCGAGACCATGCAGGTCGATTAGCATAACCAGCAAGACCAAGCTGGTCGACCTACATCACCAAGCTTGTAGACTAGCATGACAATCAAGACATATTAGGCCACTTTGACAAAAACCAAACTGCGACGTTCTAGACGCTGACTGGGTCAGAACCTCTCCAAAACATCAGGCAGGTCTTGTGGGGGTTTATCCTTGTGTCCAGTGATGAAGACCTACCAAAAGTGCTCCAAGGAAGGGCTCAGGGTTGCCCAGGACTCATTGGTGATGTGATTCAGGGTCTTACAGGTCCCAAAGAAGGAGCTTCTGCTAATGTTAGCCTTGGTGGCAAAATGACAAAACCATGTGTAGCTGTCCAAATATTTATGGACATGACTGAGTTGTTTCATGCAGAAGAACCAAACTGCCCCTTCTGGAAGTGTTTCCAGAAGCATGGCCACTTGCAGCACCCTCCGGGTCTGTTCAGCAGGAGCAACACCTCAACCCATTTTAGCATCAACCTGGCGAATGTTGCCGCTAACAACCGTCGCATTTCCCTTTCCGCCTGTATTTTTTTATTTTACACAGATCTCAGTCTAACACCGGGAGATGACTCACTCGTTTCCCCAGCGACTGAGTTCATCTGCCTCCTCCTGCCACAGCGCTCCTCTTGAGGGAGGATAAACGCTAGCTCTACGTTTCCTCTGTTTGGTTTAGACGAGCTCGCCTGTCAGAGACACCTCTTCCGTAGCCATGGCTACGGGAGCCGTTTTCAGAAAGCTCGCCCCGGAGCCTAACCCTAGAGCATCTCTCGACAGACTCGGCGCAAAGGAACAGGCCGCCGCCGCCACCGCCGCCGCCGCCACCAGCACACACAAACACACACCTTCTCGCACCTTTTACCTAGCTAGCAAGCACAAAGGGAAATTAGCATCCGCCGCCACTTCCCGCGCTCCTGTCTGACGCCTCTAATTCTCCAGGCGGCGAGATTCCAACAGACGGCACACGGAGCAGCTCGCGTTGCGACGCCTCGAGTCACAGAACACACCTCAGAAAGCCAGCTTTCCCTCGGAGGGGCTCGGGAGGGGTGAGGCGCGAGCTAGCTAGCACTGCGCGAGAATAGCGCAGTCGCGGTGGAAGGTGTAAGAGTTTTTAATGAGGTTTTTCGTTTGCGCCTGCCGACGTGCGAACTAATCTCAGGCTGGGTGGGTGGGCGGGCGTGCAGACGCGGCGAGAGCCGAGCATCTGAAAATGGTGGTGAGCCTGAATCACCTTAATCGCCGGATTCTCCGCTGCGGTGCACCTGTGTTGTTAACGCGGTGGCTAACAGCTACGTCGTTCTTTTGGGTTTTTTTTACCCCATTTTTAACTTCCTATCAACACTTTCGAATAACTTCCCACTCAGGCTGAGTTTGCCACTTCGTCGCCACGCTTCTCCACATAGCAACATTTTGCTAATTGGATTGGAGAGGAAATGCTAGTTAACTGTCTGACAACAGCCTGAGTGACAGCGGACTCCCAGGTCTTGCTGCGTCCATGGGTCAGATCTGCTTAGGTGGCACCAGGGGTGCCTTTCAATGAGTTTCAATGAGTTTGGGCCTCAGCTAGTCCAGACATGGACTCCACAAACCCCCTGAAGGTGTCCTGTGGTACTTGGCACCAAAGACCAACATCAGATCCCTCTTTCTTTCCTCCAAGTTGTGAGGTGGGACCTCCACAAGCATCAATGAACCTTGGGCACCCATGACCCTGTCGCAAGCCGGTTCGCCGGTTGTCCTTCCTTGGAGCACTTTTGGTAGGTACTGACCACTGCATACCGGCTCTGATTCAGCCCTGTAAGTTGTGAGGTGGAACCTCCATGAGCATCAATGAACCTTGGGCACCCACGACCCTGTCGCAAGCCGGTTCGCCTGTTTTCCTCCCTTGGAGCACTGTTGGCAATGACTGACCACTACATACCGGCTCCGATTCAGCCCTGTAAGTTGTGAGGTAGGTACTGACCACTGCAAGACTGTGAAGAAGAGTGTGTTGAGCAGGACAAATGGGGCAAGCATAAAGGTCATGAGGGTCAAACTGGGATGCTCTAGACGACTGGGTCAGAACATCACGTCCTAAACATCAGGCAGGTCTTGTTCGGTGCTTTTCATGGTATGCAGTGGTCAGTCCCTACCTTAAATGCTCCAAAAAGGAAGGAAGGTGAACGGGGTCAAGGGCATCCCAGGCATCATGGAGGTGGAGGCCCCACCTCACAACTAGCTGGACTAGAAGGATCTGCTGCTGCTAACGTTAACGGTGCCAGCTACCCAGATACCACAGGACACCCTCACAGGTCTTGCTGCGTCCATGGGTCAGATCTGCTTAGGTGGCACCAGGGGTGCCTTTCAATGAGTTTCAATGAGTTTGGGCCTCAGCTAGTCCAGACATGGACTCCACAAACCCCCTGAAGGTGTCCTGTGGTACTTGGCACCAAAGACCAACATCAGATCCCTCTTTCTTTCCTCCAAGTTGTGAGGTGGGACCTCCACAAGCATCAATGAACCTTGGGCACCCACGAACCTGTCGCAAGCCGGTTCGCCTGTTTTCCTCCCTTGGAGCACTGTTGGCAATGACTGACCACTACATACCAGCTCCAATTCAGCCCTGTAAGTTGTGAGGTGGAACCTCCATGAGCATCAATGAACCTTGGGCACCCACGACCCTGTCGCAAGCCGGTTCGCCTGTTTTCCTCCCTTGGAGCACTGTTGGCAATGACTGACCACTACATACCGGCTCCGATTCAGCCCTGTAAGTTGTGAGGTAGGTACTGACCACTGCAAGACTGTGAAGAAGAGTGTGTTGAGCAGGACAAATGGGGCAAGCATAAAGGTCATGAGGGTCAAACTGGGATGCTCTAGACGACTGGGTCAGAACATCACGTCCTAAACATCAGGCAGGTCTTGTTCGGTGCTTTTCATGGTATGCAGTGGTCAGTCCCTACCTTAAATGCTCCAAAAAGGAAGGAAGGTGAACGGGGTCAAGGGCATCCCAGGCATCATGGAGGTGGAGGCCCCACCTCACAACTAGCTGGACTAGAAGGATCTGCTGCTGCTAACGTTAACGGTGCCAGCTACCCAGATACCACAGGACACCCTCACAGGTCTTGCTGCGTCCATGGTTCAGATCTGCTTAGGTGGCACCAGGGGAGCCTTTCAATGAGTTTCAATGAGTTTGGGCCTCTCGGTTGTGAGTTGCTGATCAGGTGGAATGGTGCCAGAAAATAGAAAAAGAAGAAGCAGCAGCATCAGCATGGACACTGTTGTGCCGTAAGCCATCAGCAATTACAGGCTGGTTTCCTGTAGACAAAGGCAGTGTGTGTTTGGGGGTAAATGCTTGTAAGAGCAGGCGGATGCACATCTGCCTCCAGGCCCACAGAGGAAGACGCTGGCCTGGGAGATGCATGCCGAGCAGATGCCTCTGATGTGTCTCAGCGAGCACAAGAACGTGTGTTTATGGTTTTCTCAATGTGTGTGTGTGTGACATAGAGAGAGAGAGAGCGAGAGAGGGAGAGATGCTTAGATACTCCACAGTACCTCATCCAGCAGATGCTGCAGATGTGTGTGTGTGGGAGTGTGAGCCACCAGACAAACATTACCACAGTCATTTATCTGTCAGGATCCAGACTGCAAAACAACAGAGCATGTCATTCTCTCTCTTGCTCGCTCGCTCGCTCTCTCTCTCTCTCTCTCTCTCTCTCTCTCTCTTTTGCTTTCTCTCATATCAGTGCTTGTCGCAGCTTCTCGTTCCAGCTCCGACTACACACAGCACATGTGCACGTTTCCCACTTTTGTGAATCTGTCGTTAGGAATGAATACCTCCAGGTAGGGACACCCCTACACCCACCACCCACCACCACCCACCACCCTGACACATCCCCTGAACATCAGAGTGTCAGAACAATAGGGGGCTTCTCCTCTCTTCCTGCTAAACCGCTGGCATGATCAAGAACACATGAACGTGAACGTGCTCCTCTGGATGTGAAAAGCTGCCTTTGTCCTCCGAGACCAGCAACGAAAACCTAGATCCCGGATATTCTCCCCGTTTCACACAGTGTGAACCTGCAAAGTCAGTCCAGAACTCAAACAGATGCAGGGTTCACTGCTGCTCCTCAGTTCGGTCAACAATCCATAGCGAGTTGAGTCTCAACAAGAAACTCCAGGCAAGCCTGGCTTTGCCGGGCCGCCAATGACTGCATTGGATGGTCAGTGGTATTTCAACAATGGGGAGCTTGGGTCCGAAATATCTGCTCTCTATTGTAAAAAAGGTTCTGTGGTGTTAAATGACCTCTATTAGGGTTCAGGTACCATTTCCTGTGACCCTGCCTGGTAAAGGACCCAAGTCTTGCTTTCAGAGCCTTCAGATGTAGACCTCATATTTATTAGTGTTTAGAAGTGAAGGGTCCAGGACCTCATGAACATGGCTTGGGACTAATGGCGAGATAGCGAAGCTGGGCGAGGACGGCAGCCGGCAGCCAGCGAGGTAGCAATGCTAATGCTAATGATAATATTTGTGTGATAGGGGGTCTCTAAGCTAGTAGCTGGGAATTGGAAGCCCCACCCCCTCTCCAAACACCCCCCCCCAAAAAAAAACAAAAAAACAAAACAAAAAACAAACAAAACAAACTAACTAACAAACAAACTCCCCAAATAAATAAATAAATAAATAAATAAATAGATAAATAGGTAGTGAGCCTACATGCAATTTATATCCCCTGAAAAAAGTGACCCTTGAATCAACTATGGGTACTCTTAAGGCAAATATATAGTTTTTACAAGGACTATCCATAAATAATAATAAAGTTTGATAGGTGAACACTCAATCAGGGATTGGAAAAAAAAAAAAAAAAAAAAAAAAAAAAAAAAAAAAATAAATAAATAAATAATATATATATATATATATATATATATATATATATATATATATATATATATATATATATATATATATACATATATATATTAAATTAAATTAATATTTTTTGTTTTCAGTTTTTTTCTTGCTTTTCAGGACCAACGTCCCCATTGGAGCCCTTTCGATTTGCTTTCCTGTGTGTTTTTTTAAACGAGGCGTTTTCAGACTTTTCCGGGTCCACGTGGACGAGGCCTCGGTCTCGTTTTCTGTAATTCTCGTTCCCGCTCCTGGAATCTACCCTGATGTCTGTCCTTGAGCTTGTTTCCTCAGCTTGTTCTCATTGCTATTCTCTCTCTCTAGGAACATGCACAAACATGCACACAACACAACCGCCTCGGAAGGTTTTCCATCCCAGCCCAGATGAAAGCCTCGCACATCAAACTCCGTTAGCAAGATAGATGCCATGGATCCTCCATTATGCATTTATGTATACACGGCTCCTCGCGGAGGAGAAAGGCGGGAGTTGAAAGGTTGGCGCGTTACAGAGACGTTTCGGCAGACGGGCACGATTTGGCTGCTGGAGAACAGGCCTATGTGACTTCATCCAGCAGGTCCCCTGCCATACGCTGACATTTACCCTATTCTGCCAGACAGCCCGCGTGGACCAGGCTTCATAATAGGAACACACACACACACACACACACACACACACACACACACACACACACACAGCAGAATGCTAGAAAGCCTTATTTATAACTGCACCAGAGCCGAACAGAGAGAATGAGGGTTTTGTTTTGTTTGGTTTTTTGGTTCTCGCCTGTCTTCAGTTTGAAGTACTGAGGTTCTAGATTCTGCAGATTCTTCAAAAACATCATATAGTTCATTTTTAACTGTCTAAGTGTTTAAAAATGTTTTAAGATGATAAGATCAGGCCTAAAGTCTGGAAAAGAGACAGTATGTACAGCAAAAATGGGGCTGGAGTTAGCTGAAGTGGGTCTGAGCAGGAGAATCAGCCAACTGTGTAGGAAACCAGCCCTCTATGACCAAACCCCCCTACAGTCTACATTCAATTCAGATATAGTCCAGCGAAAAAAATGAAAAAATGAGAAATTGGCCCATTGGACCCTGTGAACACTGAGGGCCCTCAAACAAAGAACACTGGAAACAGAGGACTCTGGGAAACATACTGCCTTAGGAACAAAGGGATCTAGGAAAATTGGGATGTTTGAGCATAGAACCCTGGAAACATAGAGTCCTAAAAATAAGGGGCACTGGAAATATAGGACCCTGGAAACATAGGGCCCTAGAACATAGAACACTGGAAACCCAGGGGAAACATGGCCTTGGAAATATAGGAACATAGACACATGGGGCCCTGTGAGCATAGAACACTGGAAATATAGAACCCAGGACACATCAAACCCCTGGAAACATAGGGCCCTAGAATATAGAACACGGAACAGAGAACCCAGGGACAAATATGGCCTTGGGGACACAGGGACCTAAGAACATTGGGGCAGTTTGAGCATAGAACCTTGGCAACATAGGGCCCTTAAAAGATGAGCACTCAAAAAGTAGGACCCTGTGAACATAGAACCCTGGAAACAGAGTCCTAGAAATAAGGGGCACTGGAAATATAAGACCCTGTGAACATGGGGCCCTGGAAACATAGGGCCCTAGAATATAGAACACTGGAAACAGAGGACCCAGGGACACATATGGCCTTGGGAAAACAGGGACTTAGGAAAATTGGGCAGTTTGAGCATAGAACCTTGGCAACATAGGGCCCTTAAAAGATGAGCACTCAAAAAGTAGGACCCTGTGAACATAGGGCCCTGGAAACATACGGAAACAGAGGACTCTGGGAAACATACTGCCTTAGGAGAACGAGTCCCGCCCGCAAACAAACCCAGAATCAGCCCTGTGTGTTCCGGACAAGACGTCAATAGGTAGGAAACTGGGCCCTGATCAAAGCCATGAGCCCTGGTACTCAACACAGTGCAGAACAGTGCTGACGCTGGGGTGCTAGCATTTTTGAAATGTTAGTGACTCAACATGATGTTTCTACGTCAACAGCAGGTCAGAAAGAGGCTACATTTCCCCCAAATACACATGTAGTTGGGGTCAGAGAGTCAGAACCCAAAGATAAGAATGAGGAAAGGAACGATCCCCCCTGAGAACTCCTCGAACGTAGCTGTTCTTTCTCATCCTGCAGCACCCGGCAGTCTCACACACCATAAAGCTTCCCGGCCCAGCCGTTACCTACGGGTCTTCCACAGCAGAGCACACTACAGGGACGTGCTATTCATTAGGCCTTCTGGCAGCTCGTAAAACCCCAGCTCAGAAGCTGGCTCTGGAGGGGCCGATGCATGCTCCAGTGTGTTCTCTCTACGCTACAGCGCTGCAGGGACTGCTGTAATGTGAGAACAGGGGGTGTCATCATACATGTGCACGGAGAAGCGAAGGTGGCGGCAGAACAAGGGAACAGGCTTCCTTTGGCTCACATGTTCCTAGGGCCCTATGATTCTAGGGTCCTACGTTCCCGAGGCATTATGTTAACAAATTTCTAACGTTCTCAAGGCCAAGTTCTGTGTTCCCAGAGTCACATGTTTCGAGGCCCTTATGTTAGCCTATGTACTCAAAGCTATATGTTCACAGGGTCATATGGTTCTAGGGTCCTATGTTTCAAGGGTCCAACGTTCTCATGGTCCTATATTCCCAAGGCAAACAAAGTGTCCAGGGTCATAAGTTTTCTAAGCTCTATGTTCCCAGTATCCCATATTTCTAGTGTCGATTATATCTTGATGTACACAGGATTCTATTCTCATAGGGACCTATTTTCCTATGTGGTTCCCTAGGTCCTCTGTTTCCAGTTTCTTTTTTAGGCCCTATATTTCAAAAGTTCTATGCTCACAGGGTCCCATGTGTCTATGTTCCTATGTTTCCAAGGCCATGTTTCCCTGGGTTTCCAGTGTTCTATGTTCTAGGGCCCTATGTTTCCAGGGCCCCATGTCCACAAGGTCCTATATTTGCAGTGCCCCTTATTTTTAGGGCTCTATGTTTCCAGGGTTCTATGCTCAAACATCCCAATTTTCCTAGGTCCCTTTGTTCCTAAGGCAGTATGTTTCCCATGGTCCTCTGTTTCCAGTGTTCTTTGTTTGAGGGCCCTCAATGTTCACAGGGTCCTATGTTTTCAGGGTCCTATTTTGAGTGCTCATCTTTTAAGGGCCCTATGTTGCCAGGGTTCTATGCTCAAACTACCCAATTTTCCAAAGTCCCTTTGTTCCCAAGGCCATATGTGTCCCTGGGTTCTCTGTTTCCAGTGTTCTATGTTCTAGGGCCCTATATTTCCAGGGGTTTGATGTTCCCTGGGTTCTACAGTATATTTCCAGTGTTCTATGCTCACAGGGCCCCATGTGTCTATGTTCCTATGTTTCCAAGGCCATGTTTCCCTTGGGTTTTCAGTGTTCTATGTTCTAGGGCTCTATGTTCACAAGGTCCTATATTTCCAGTGCCCTTTATTTTGAGGACTCTATGTTTCCAGGGTTCTATGCTCAAACGTCCCAATTTTCCTAGGTCCCTTTGTTCCTAAGGCAGTATGTTTCCCGGGGTCCTCTGTTTCCAGGGTTCTATGCTCACAGGGTCCCATGTGTCTATGTTCCTGTGTTCCCAAGGCCATATGTGTCCCTGGGTTCTCTGTTTCCAGTGTTCTATGTTCTAGTGCCCTATGTTTCCAGGGGTTTGATGTTCCCTGGGTTCTATATTTCAGTGTTCTATGCTCACAGGGCCCCATGTTTCTACGTCCCTTTGTTCCCTAGCCGCTATGTTTCCAGAGTCCTGTGTTCCCTGGGCCCAGGATCCTGTTTCTAGGTTTCTATGTTCTTGGGGCCTTTTGTTTCCAGGGTCAGGTGTTTATAGAGTCCCATGTTCTTTGGATCAGCAACAACAGAAAGTCTCTATTAGTCTTGTAGCTTCTTTGCAAGACCCAAACCCCCACATCGGGCCGAGGAGGAGATTGTGAATCATTTTCTTTGTCAAGCCGTCACGTTCAGGGTGCACAGTGCTGCATTTCCTCCACAGGGACGGGAGGAAAGCCTCCAGATGTGGATGTTATGGCCTCTTGTGTGCTGGATGTACCACTGCCAAAGCCGGTTTGCACTTGAGGAGAGTCAAAGAGCCTTACTTTAGAGATGGTTATAGCATGGTTTGGAGTATCCGAGAGCTACATTTATGTCTCTTGAGATGAGGCCTTTTTAACCTGCAGTTTCAGGTGCTTGTAGGCAGAATGGTGAGTCACCGTCCAGGAGAACAGTCCATCGTTTCAGAGTGTCCAAGTCCAAGTGTACAGAGTGTCCTGTTTCACTACGCTCTTATAAAAAAAGGCTTAATCAGAGAAACATAATGGAGGATTCATCTTAGGCTCTCTAGGGAACCTTTAATAGAGTTGGAAGAAAAAGGTTCCTTGGCGGTTAAGAGGTTCCTTGAAGAACATCCAAAAGTTCCTCAAGGATCCTCTATTTTTCACAGTGAACAATGTATAAATTGTAGGTATGTGACTTTGGAAGGGGGTGAAAAACACTTAGATGTCTTTTAATAAGGCCACTTACAACACTGTTATTTATTTATATTTATATATATATTTTTTTTTAAATCATAACACAACCCTGATAAGCTCTGCTCTGATTGGCTGGTTTGCAGCATAGTTTTAACATTGTAATTATTCCAGCTTCCTCTTAGCAAGCTGAAGAGATTGTAGCTGGTTAGCTTTTAGCCTTACTCCCTTTCGCTATAATAAGCCAGTGATAACAGGGTCCAATGTGTCCATGTTCCTGTGTTTCCAAGGCCATATGTTTCCTGGGTTCTCTGTTTCTAG
This sequence comes from Salminus brasiliensis, assembly GCF_030463535.1. Classification (NCBI taxonomy): domain Eukaryota; kingdom Metazoa; phylum Chordata; class Actinopteri; order Characiformes; family Bryconidae; genus Salminus; species Salminus brasiliensis. The sequence goes on along the minus strand of NC_132885.1, from coordinate 39,880,949 downwards.
TGTTTTATGTTCTTATGTGCCTTATGTCCCAAGGGTCCTATATTTCCAGAGCCCCTTATTTGTAGGGCTCTATGTTTTTTAAGGTTCTATGCTCACACTGCCCCATTTTCATAGGTGCCTTTGTTCCTAAGGCAGTATGTTCTGAATGGCTGGTTTGCAGCATAGTTTTAAACACGGATATTGTAGATGGTTAGCTTTTAGCCTCACTCGCTTTCGCTATAATAAGCCAGTGTTTTCCCTTCTGATGTGAGTTTAGCTCCAGTTTGGGTCAGCTGAGGCGGTCCAGTTTGTTTTCGAGGGAGCGGACGATGGAGATAAGAGATGGTAACAGCTAGCATCGGCTAGTGTTAGCTTTTAGCCTAACGTGGACCCCCGTTAACAAATTTCTAATGCTCCCAAGGCTCTACATTTCCAGGGTCATACATGCCCAGTGTCCTATGTTGTTGGGGCGTTAGGCTCCTATGTTAACAAAGTTCTATGTTTCCAGGGTCCAATGTTCTCATGGCCCTATTTTAACTTGGCCCTATGTCCCCAAGGCTAGGGCCCCCCCAAGTGTCCAGGGTTATAGGTTTTCAGAGTTTTAAGTTCCTAGTTCTCCATATTCCTGGGGCCCTATGTTTGCCTCTGTGTCTTTAGCTTCGTCCTGTGCGGACACTGGCACAAGAAGAGCCACGGTCATGAGGCCTGGTTCCTGTAGTAACCCAAATTCCCATAATTAGCATAGTCTGGAGGTGATGTTCTGCTCTCTAGTATCAACATCATCATGCATTTCTAAAGTCACCTTCACATTTCATCAACTTTGACTAGCGCTTTCTTCAGTGGGCGGGGTTTATGTCCATTTTCAGGGTGTAAATATTAACGAGTCAAGACTGTGATGTAACAGTTTTGGGGTTTTGGAATCGGCCTGTTTTACAGCACTGCTTTTGGTTCTGCTGGATGTTCTTTTGAAGGAGGAGGAGCAGCGTTTGATGAGCTCTCATTATTCAACCAGGTCAAGGAGAAACATACAGATTGACATGACTTTCTGTATTTAGAAAAGAGCAGAATTGTTTATTCCCTCAAAGAAGCAAATGACGAAAAGGATCCTTAGCGAACCAAAAACTAAAGGCCGTTTACTTTAAACAGTGTAATCTGCTTGCCAGGCTTTTCTGGCAGCACACGTCCTTAACTAAACGTAACCAGTCGACCAGACTCCCACACTCCTTAACTCACTTCGCCTCGCCGTAGCGCTCTGACAGCCTGAATGGAACCGATCCAGGCTGTTAAATCCAGAGTGAAGCGCACTGCTGGCAGTCTGCTACTGAGGCTACCATTCAACCCACTGTTAAACAAGTCCCAGTCACTCATGTTGAAAGCAGCTCCAGTCGCTGAGAGGGGTTTCAGACAAATGTACTGAGCCGCCTAATAAAACTGGTAAGCCGTGATCGAAGTGGAGGGTAGCTGCATGCGTCTAGACTGGTGAATGGACGGCAGCACATGCACAGACTCAAGGGGGGTGGGGTGTAGAGACAACAGGCTAAAGAACCGCTAAAGAACCCCAGCTCCAGATTCAGGCTTATAGACAGCTGTAGACAGCAACCACTTGGCAACACCCCAGCAACCACCTGTAACACTATAGAACTCACCAGGGATACCACAGCAACACTGTAGCGGCCAACTGAGATTCCATAGCTAACATCTGGGATAGCATAGTATCCACCAAGCAACACCCCAGCAACCACCTGTAACACTATAGAACCCAGCAGGGATACCACAGCAACACTGTAGCGGCCAACTGAGATGCCATAGCTACATAGCTGGGATACCATAGTATCCACCAAGCAACACCCCAGCAACCACCTGTAACACTATAGAACCCAGCAGGGATACCACAGCAACACTGTAGCAGCCAACTGAGATGCCATAGCTAACATCTTGGATATCATAGTATCCACCAAGCAACACCCCAGCAACCACCTGTAACACTATAGAACCCACCAGGGATACCACAGCAACACTGTAGCGGCCAACTGAGATGCCATAGCTACATAGCTGGGATACCATAGTATCCACCAAGCAACACCACAGCAACCACCTTGCAACTTCCACTCTTCACAAAACACAATTTCACCAAAGACTCCCAAAGTGCGATGCCATCAATTCGTCCTCACAGCAATGTTCCAGTCCCAGTCCAAGTCCCAGAAGACTAGGGGCTCATACTGAATCAAGGCGGGGCAAACGCCATTCTGCTTAATCCACTTCTTGAGATCTTGAGATCTTAACCCTTCCAAATAAGGCGGTTCTCAACCAGCTCCAGGTTTTTGGTCTCCCAGAAAGCACTCTTTCGGTTGAATACAATCAAATCCTCACAGCAACTGTTCCAAACAACTTTTTCTACAAATGGCTTTGATTCCAGACTGTCTAACAGTAGATTAGATCTTACCTCAGGAGTTCCAATTTCCATCTGCTTTCCCTCAAACACTTCGTACACTTTGAACCCAAACCACCTCAACACATCACCCCTTAATCCACGGCAGTGTCACACTCTCACCCACGCCCTCCGTGACGGGTCTTAACCCAAACACATTCGTTACCAGGATGGATGGTGGAGCTCTAATGGCTCTACCGAACAGAGTAGGTAAGCAACTCCGCCGCCGCCGCATGATATACACACCGGCTCAGCACACTCGCTCCGCTGGGATTAACCAGTCACACACACAGTGTGTCAGGAACTTCGCCGGCTCTGATGTTTTCGCTCACCGGTCCAGACTCAGCGACAGCATCAGTTCATCTCTAAAATCAGACGCTTTCAGTGGGCGGCCTCGCAGCTTCCCCACGGTCCCAAACAAACACTGGACAGCGACACTGAACAGAAAGGACTTATCTCCATTTCAGGAACCTACCACAGAAGGTTTAGTCCAGATGGGTCTGATAAAACATCAAAAGGTCACCACCAAGGACCTCATGGAACTGGGGTTTACTTCTGGAATGATCCCGCAGACCCTGACTAATCCATCCACTGCTGTTCTGTCTTAATGTAGTCGATTAGCCAGAACATGTTTGATGTTCAGCAGTTGAGTCATGAAATGGAGCAACCTTAATCTCACATGGGTCCAATCTAGGCCCCATGTGCAGTGTACAACCAAGATGGGGTCCAAGTTTACCCAAGTGGGCATCCCACTCAGACCCCATATGGACATGTTAGCTGGAACTGTAGTAGCAGCAATGTTGAAGTCAATGTTGATGTGACCTGAGTGGTGACTGACTCATGACTTGACTTAGACTCGAGACTTTAGACACGCTGTTGGTCTCTTTACCATACTGCTATTGTCAACCTGACATCACAAAGACTCTAGACGCAACTCTAGACTCGAGCTCGCACCCCAGAGACTGAAGACCTGAGCTGGCCTTGCACCTCAGAGACTCAAGACTCTACTTGGACTCGTACCCCAAAGACTCGAGATACTCGACTAGGGTTTGATTTGAGTCACCATTGCATTTTAGAGACTCCTGACACAGCTTGAACCTTCAAGAGACTAATAATTTGTCTTAAGAGACAAATTACAGAGACTCAAGACTCTGTTAGACTTGGACTCGGACCAAACTCAACACTCGATCTGGACTCACTCTCCTCAAACTTACGCCTCATAGACTTGAGACTCTACTCAGACTCATCGCTGAGACTTAAGACTCGACTTGGCCTCGCACCCCAAAGACTCGAGACTCGTTTTGGACCCAAGACTCAGACTTGCAGCACCCCAGATACTGGACACTCGACTAGGGTTTGATTTGAGTCACCATTGCATTTTAGAGACTCATGACACAGCTTGAACCTTCCAGAGACTAGACTTGCACCCCAGACATTCAAGACTTGACCTGGACTCAAATTCCAGAGACTCAAGACTCAGTTTGACTTGGACTCGGACCTGGACCAACTCAAGACTCTACTTGGACTCGCACCCCAGAGACTCGAGACTCATTTCAATCTTAAGACTCAGACTTGCAGCACCCCAGATACTTGACGCTTGACTAGGGTTTGACCTTGGAGCCTAGAGACAATGGACTTGAGTCACCATTGCATTTTAGAGACTCGTGACTCGACTTGAACCCTCTAGTAACTAGAGACTAGACTTGCACCCTAAAGACTCCACTTTTTGGGGTGGTTTTTCTAGGGTACAACTTGAAGACTTGACTTCTTGACTACTCAAACTTACACCTCATAGACTTGAGACTCTACTCAGACTCATCGCTAAAACTTAAGACTTGGCCTTGCGCCTCAAAGACTCAAGACTCGACTCAGGCTCAAGACCGGACACTCAACTTAGACCTGACTTAACTCAGACTCGCCCCTAGAGACTGGAGACTTGACTTGCACCCCAGAAACTTGGACTTGCTCCTCAGAGTCCCAGGACTCGACTTAGACTCGCAGGCTAGAAACTCACCACTCTACCCAAACTCACAACCTGGAGAACGAAGACTTGAGCCAACCACAGAAACTCGAGACTCAGCTCAGGCTAGTACCCCAGGGACGCGAGACCCCACCTAGGCCCAGAGTCTAAAAACTTTGCACCCCAAAGACTCAAGGCTTGACTAGGACTCGACGTAGCATCTCTGACTTGTCTCTGACATCTCTTGGCTGATTGATGAGCAGGAATTGTGTCGATTTTTGCACAAAACTATCGCTTTGAGGAGTCAAAAGCGACTTGACTGAATTTGTTTATAAGGCGGGTGTATCCGTCATGGGATAGAAAAACAACCATGAAAACGGATCCGCCTGAGCCGCACCACGCGTCAAAACTGACAAAAACGGCAAACAAGTCAGAGAAGCGGATCTGACAATCGGAGCTAGCAGGTACGGCCGAAAACAATCAAGCGGCAAAGACAAGCTGTTCAGAGCAGATGTTGTTGACAGGTGACAGTTGCTGTGTGCTGTAATGCTTATTTAGAGTGAGTACAGCAAAACCCCCCGCTTAGGACTCCAACGTGCTTTAACGTACAGAATCACAGTCAGTTTACAGCTCAGATCCTCTGAGGCGTGGAGAACAACTGCTTGTAGCACTTAGTATTGCAATGATTTCCTGATGATAAAATAATACCAGAAATTTCACCAGGAAAAAAAAAAATTACTTATTTTAAATTATTACACATCTATTTTGACATTATAACTGAAGGCCTATTTAATACAAATTAAGCAGAAAATTATAACATAAAAAAATAAATAAATAAATAAATAAAAATAAATATAAATTTCTAAAAAGCTATTTTAATTTCATTAATTTTATTATTTTTATTTATGTAGCGAAATGCCAATTTTTTGAACACCTACATTTTTATACTCCTTAAAGAAATGCACAAAACAATTAAATGTGTATTTTTTGTTTTTTATCTATTTAAAATAATAAAAAAAACACAATACCAGAAATTTTACGAGTAACATTTTACCAGTAAAATTTAGCATGTTATTTATATAACAAATTTTGCATTTTCCACATTAATGTAATTAGACATGGTACTATAATTGCGGTCAAGATCCTGTATTACATCACATAACAGGCAAGTTAGGTTTTACATTTCTGAGTGTTATCACCTTAGAGAAATTACTGCAATATTAATTTTATGTTTTAAGTGTTTTATTTTATTTTTGTATTTTTATGCAAACAAAACATTATGTATTTTTGTCTCAAAAAAGGGTCAAAAAGTAGGTACTAAATATGCATATAGAATTTCATTACAACGCCTTGTATAGCCATATTCAGTAATTTTTTAAAAAAGCATAACATTTTTAAAATAAATCCGTAAAAAGTTATTTTAATTATTTTTGAAAAATTTATTAATGTTTGTGTAGCTAACAAACCCATTTTTTGGAGACATACTTTTTTATACTTCTTACACAAAGAAAAATTAAACACTATGTATACTGACTGTATTTATATTTTTTGTCTTTTATCTATTTAAAATAAAACAAACAAATAAATAAACACATTGGGAAATAACCAATGAATGATGAACAAACAAAACACAATATATATTATTTTAATATATTTATATATATATATATATAAATAGCCAAAAAATTAGTACCCCCTAGTACCTAATACTAAGTAGGGTCCCCTCGTGCCGCCACAACAGAGCCGACCATTTAAAGCCTGGCCTCCAAAAGACTTTTAGGTAGGTACTGACCACTGCTTACCACGAACACCCCACAATAACTAATACCTGAGTCTTTAGACCCAGTTGTCTAGAACATCACAGTTAGGTTCTAGTCAAAGTGGCTCAAATTGCTATTTCTTTTCATTGAGAACCAACAATGCTGGTTACCTCAACGTCTTACCGGCATCACAGCTTTCTAAAGTGATGCCGTTAACCTCACTCCAGCTGTACAGCAGTGTAAACAAGCAGTCTCTCACTCTCGCTCACTCTCTCTCTCGATCTTACGGAATGATCTCTTAGAAGTTCTAATGTTGAATTGGATCCTGCCAGAGAGACACAGTGCAGAGCAGAGAGAGAGAGAGAGAGAGAGAGAGAGAGAGAGAGAGAGAGTATCCAGATATCTGCAGCAGCTAGAATGAATAATGTGGCGTGTGAGATTACATGTAAGCCAGAGACTGAGGATATATAAGTGTGTGTGTGTGTGTGTGTGTGTGTGTGTGTGTAACCCAGGGGATGACAGATAAGGAGTGTGTTGGGGCTGTGTAAACCCTCTGCAGCTGTAGACCCTGCTTATCCTTATCCATGGTGGCCATGTGTGTGTATGACTGTGACTGTGTGTGTGTGTGTGTGTGTGTGTGTGTGTGTGTGTGTGTGCCTGCATGCACTGATTTACATCGGAAGAGCAGGAGGGATTTCTGGCTGGATTGTCGGAGCGGTGGGTTAGGCCCTGGTTAGCGGTGGGTCAGCTTGAAAGAAAGCAGCGCTGCACCAGAACAGCGGCCCTGTGACTGACAGACACGACGGCCAATCAGGTCACAGCATCAGGACTGAAGTGCAGGTCCCGCCCTTAAGCTGCTGGACTGGTGTATAGTGTTTAGATATAGTGTGGCTGGCTATTGTGCATGTGCCACGAGGAACATACACTAAATTCAAAAGTTTGGGCACCCTGCGTGATCAGTACTGTGGCGAGCGTCTGCCAAGACCTCCGGCTCCAGCTTGGGGGGATTTCTCAGATTTCCATTCTTGCTGCAGAAGGTTTCTAGGACTGTGGGAGGGTCCAGGGTTGTGTATCCGCAGTCAGATGGCGTTGGTTTTAGGTCGAGGGGACTGTGAGGGCCTTAGTAAAAGTTGGCTGCTGGTCCAGGAAACACCATTACGACGTGAAATGGTATGGGCATGGGGGTCAACCCTGCCCGCTGGCTCCACCAAGTTCTCCGAGAGCTCAAATCTTCGGGGGTTGCCAGATGTTTGCTTGGTGCTCCTTTTTCTGTCCTTGTTTTTTTTTTGTGGGGCTAATTCTCCCATGAGCCTCTGCTCTGCGGTTCAGACAGACAGATGGGCTAAAGTTTCAAGGAAATGAAAAGGTGCCTGAGTGAGGTGCATGCTGGGGGATTATCCAGCTTACGAAAACACGGCCGTGTGATGAGTTTAACATGCGTGCGAGTGTTGGAGACGTGTTAAATCACCGTCGGCTGCAGAGGGCAGGTTACAGACAGGGTGTGGGATCAGCAGCTCGGCGGTGTTAAACCCGCCTGTTTAAGGTACTCTAAGGTAACCCTCTTCGAGTGTGTGGTGGGTGTGTTGAGCAGATCATATACATATATATATATATATATATATATATATATATATATATATATATACATACATACATACATATATATATATATATACATATATACATATATATATATATATATATATATATATATATATATATATATGAGATGAGACATGCAGGACTGCATGTGTGTGTGTGTGTGTGTGTGTGTGTGTGTGTATAAGGTACTGCCAGCAGGTTGGAAGCAGCAGGAGCTCTCCTCAAGAGAACCTCCTGCAGTGCAGCCGTGATGGTCTTCTTCTCACATGTAATCACTCCACTATAATTAGCTACTAATTACACCCTGCGATAAAGCAATATGCTTCAAATAATTTCTATTATCCACAGACAGCAGGAGAAAAAAACACTCAAATGCATGCTAATGTGATGCATATATACATATATATGTATAAAAATTAGTGCCTAATGTGAGTCATAGTCAGTAAAACTGCAGTCATAGAATTATATGTTCAAATCGAAAATATTTGATTATATTTAAATATACGTCACTTATTATAGAATATTGCTTACATTTGTACTTATTTATGAAAACATGAATGAATAACGTTATTTTATTCATTCATTTTAATTCATACTTCCCTCCGCCACTTAAAACGTACCCTGTGCCACTGGCTGCAGGACAAACCTAAAGCTTAACAGTTGGAAAGGTGCTCTTTTCATTCAATTCTGCACCATTTTCCCTTCAAACAAACTATTAATATCTACTAATATCTAACCAACATCTATAATTCAAATATGCACCAATCAGCCACAATCATGCTCTTGTGCCGCCCTGACAGATCTGACCTTTCGAGCTATGGACTCCACAAGGCCTCCAAAAACGTCCGGGGTGTCTGGCCCCACAAGACCTATGTTATCAGCAGATCCTTCTATCAATAAGTCCTGGAAGTTGTGAGGTGGGGCCTTAATGAGCCTCAATGAACCACAGGCACCCATGACTATGTCGCTGGTTCACCACCGGCTGTCCTTCCTTGGAGCATTTTTAGTAGGTACTGACCACTGCATACTGGGAACACCCCAAAAGACCTGACTGATGTTTTGGAGATGTCGTCTAGAACATCACAGTTTGGTTCTTGTCAAAGTGGCTCAGATTCTTACGCTTGCCCATTTTTCCTGCGACCAGCACCTCCATCACCTTCAAGAACTGACAGGACTGTTCACTCGCTGCCTAGCATGTAGATCCCACCTTTTGACAGATGTAGCCACTGCAGATGTAGATTAAGATTAAGCACACTTTACCACATGTTACTGTTTAACTATGTCTTTGATAGGAAGATATAACGTAATGGACAAAATATTAAACTCTTAAATTAACATTAATCTTTTATATATTAAAAAAAAACATACTTATATGTTACATAATAAATAAAGAATATCAATATTCTCATGAATTTGTCTTATATAGGGTTCTTGGTCTGGGTGACTATGCAGCACTACACCAGTAAGAGTCCTTGGGCAAGACTCCCAACACTACACTGGTCCACCTCTGTAATACGAGTAACATTATAAGTTGCTCTGGACAAGAGCGTCAGCTAATTGCCATACATGTAAATATATACACACACACACACACACACATTATATATATATTTATATGTGTGTGTGTGTGTGTGTGTGTGTGTGGTAATTACTGTTTATTTCTGTAATATATATATATATATAAATATTTGTTGTAATTTGTGCTACAAACAATATTCCAAGCAATTCCATCACATAATAATGGTCATTAGTATCCATGATTACTGGTTACTACAAGTAGAACCAGTGTTGAATTGTAAAGCAGTTATCAGTGTAGCTCGAGTCAGAGTTAATTCATTCCTGTGTTCAATATATATAAACTAATATACATATTATATATATAAATATATATATATATATATATATATAAATATATATATATATATATATATATATATATATATATATATATAAACTAATAAACATATATATATATATATATATATATATATATATATATATATATATATATAAACTATATGACAGTGCTATCAGGCAGTGTTCTGTTATACGGTTTACCCCTTAAAACACCTATGTCCCGCCGGCGGGCCGAAAGTGTTATTACAAGCGTCTATTACCAAAGAATAGCCCCACCAATTTATACAGAAGCCCCAATAGTTACTGAGTAATACGCCTAAGAGTGTAATAAGCCTTTCTGAGTTAATGGGTTAAACTTTTATTAGCTTACAGTACTTCAGACCAGGCCACAAGACCAGGCCGGGCCGCTTTAGCCAAACCTCAAATACAGCCTGTGGGGAACACTGTGTGCTAGCCAGCTAACATTAACAAAAACAGTCAGTCATTCTTAGCCGTGACCCATATCCGCATAACTAGTCGTCTGTGCTCGGGCCTAAGTGAGCATCGGGAGGGCAGGAATCCCTCTTTACGGCAGCAAATAATTTATTACGGCATTTAGCGCCGAAATATCGGTATATACTGGCCCACGCTGTCCTTTGCAAATAACCGCTGTGTATCTAGAATGCTAAAATCCATCCATCGGCTGGTCAGAACTGCTCCGAGATGAAAGAGGTGAAAGGAGGCTGGTCGAACATGGCTGCATTACAATGTTCTTGTGAACCGGCGGTCCTAATTAGCCACAACGACTTTGGCTTTGGACCGCATCAAGCATTCTGACGGAGTGCGGCTAAGCGGTAGCCGAGTGCGGCCAGGAGATGAAGGAGAAAAGGCAGAGAGGGCTGATCGCTGCCAAGTCTGACAGGCTTTTTGTCTCACATTCATGTAACTTCTGCCTCTTTAGCTCTGTTTAGCGGCCCCATTATGTCTATTCACCTGAGAAGATAAGGGCGAACGGGTGAGTGTGTGTCAGACAGATGTATGAGGCAAGAAAAAGAGGGGAAAAAAAAAAGAAAGGAAGAGCGACGGACAAGGGCGAAAGCGTGTGGGAGAACACAGAGACGGCTGAGGACAGGGCCGAGGACGAGGGAAAGAGAGCCAGGCCGAAGTTAGCGGTGCTGCTTTGAAGAATTAGCAGGCTGCTAAAGCCATCTCCAAACATGAGGCGATGTGATGCCAGGCTGCGAAGCGGGCTATTAGCGTGTTTCGCCACAGCCTAAGCACGGGTGACATTTTCCAGCCCTCAGAAATGTCAAGCGAGGCACTCTGCGGGCCAAGATAGCCGCTTGTTAAGAGCTAGTGGTTTGAGTGGCCGATGAAAAACACTGATCGAGTTAGCATGTGTTTATCATGGGTTTCAGATCCCCTTCACTTGAAGGCCAATAGCACATTTTTATACAAATACAAATATATATATATCAGGTTTCCAAACCCTCTCGGTGATAAAACCAGAGATAGTAGAAGCGTTGGGGTCAGGAGTCTTAGCGAATACGTTAGATATGTGAGCTCCACATTCGCAGTGTTCGTTTTGAGTTTGGGTTAGATCTTTACTTTGACACTCTGAGCAGCCATTTGTTGTGTTTGGAGAGCAAACGGTCTGGCACTCCGACTCACACAAGTAACACCATACCTAAACGGTGATCGCACCGAACAATAAATGTCAAATAAAAGCGCCGAGCCAGATGTAGGCTGTATCGCTGCTCTCTGCTCTCTGTGAAGTGCAGGTTCCAAAGATAACAACTATGACCCTGACTATGAATCTCTGCCTGTATATGTAGGTTTATATATAGCATGCTTGTAGGTATATAGGTCTCAGATCATATTTCATATATATATATATATATATATATATATATATATATATATATATATATATATATATATACACACACACACATTGTATAGCTACATATGTCTGCATGTTTATATAGGTATATAAAGCATGCTTGTAGGTATATAGGTCTCAGATCATTATATATATACACTATTATATATATACAGATCATTCATATAGATATATATATATTACACACACACACACACTATATACAGACATATATCCTTGTGTTATCTATAAACCTATATAAACATGCAGACATATATAGCTATACAATGTGTGTATATATAGCTACATAGTGTGTGTATACATTTTATATATATATATATATCTCTGTCTCTCACACACACATATACATATGCACACACACACACACACTACAGGAAGAGGCATTTATTAGCATATACAGTATAGGCCATGTATATGTTGGATGAACCGACCCCACCTCATCATCCCCAACTCATCCCATAAGTACTGGATGGAGCAGCATCCATCATTCATCATCCATCACAGCTCAATGCTGGGAAGCTTTATACCCCTCTAGCCCACGCCTGGCATTAGGCAGCATGGTGCCAAGGGGTTCATGTTGATCTGCTCCTTCTCTAAAGGGACTAGCCCAGATAACGTGCCCATGTTAGGCCCAACTGGGAACTGGTAAGTTTTGTCTATTGGCCCCAATATTGGCCAGAGTGTGTCAGCAATGGATGCAACTTAAAGTAGCTAAATGCATTCATTCCTTAGAAGAGGGTGTCCACAAACCTTTGGAAACACAGTGTGTATATTTACTCAGTTTGTGTACGTGGCGTTTCTGATGGGCTGGCTGTAGATAAGGGTATAGGAGAGTGCTCAGACTCTGCAGCACGTCTCCCTCTGTTCAGATGATGGTTGTGCTGCTGGATGCCAGTGTTTTTTCCCCCCCTCCCACTTCTCTTTGGCGTCTGTTCCACATCGATCCCGTGGCCGCTCGGCTGTGATTGCTCATTAAGGAATATCCCACACTGCATCGCAACGTGACACTTTTTTGGCAAACCTCCTGTTTCCCAGGCTGAACCAGGGAGGAGAGCGACCCACTAAACAGCTTCCAGATAAATCAAAGTCTACGTCGCTTCATAAGCCTTACTGCTTCATCCCCATTCCTCCCATCCCCCGGATCCGACCCTCCTGCCTTTCCGGTTAACCTCATCCCAACCGTAACCGACCCGTATCTGTGATCAGTGTAAACACTAATGATGTCACATAAACAATAACAAAAACAACGCAATACACTTACTGGCCACTTTATTAGAAACGTCTTGTATGATCTTGTAGCTGCTCTTTAGCCCATCTGTCTGGGTTAGCCATCCTCTAAGCAAAAAAAGGGTTCTAGATAGCACCATATATGGGTTCTACACTGTAAGCAAAATGGTATAACCCATTTTCATGCCATTTTAAATAGGAAGTGGAACCTATGTAGGTTCTGCATAGCATAGGCATGGGTTCTACACTCGCAGAAAAGTTCTATAGTACTGAAAAGGGTTCTTTCACTATAGTGAAATCCTTTTTGGTGCTGTACAGAACAGGTTCTAAGCTAATCAAAAAGCGTTCTATAGTAATGAAAAAGGATGGAACCCTTTTTTGCAAGGTTCTGCACTGGAATTAAAAGGGTAAAACCCATTTCATGCTATATGGAAATTATATTTTTTTTAATGGGTTGTAGAACCTAAAAAGGGTTTCAAATAGCATGAAAATGGGTTCTACTCTCAATAAAAGAGCCCTATAGTACTAAAAAATGGTTCTTTGACAATGCTAGACCTCATTTTGGTGCAATATAGTTTTAAAAATGTTCTACAAACTAAGCAAAACACTTCTATATAGTACCGAAAAAGGGTTCTCTGATTCCTTTTTGGGGGGGGGGGGGGGGGCACAGAACCCAGAACAGAAAAGGTTCTATACTTCTACACTTCTATAAAGTGTAAAACAGATGTTGATGCTATATGGAACCCTTTTTAAAAGCTTGCGGAACCTAAAAATGGTTACAAAAGAGGGTTCTTTAAAGGTAAAAGTTATGGTACTACATACTATCTGAATGTTAAATGTTTCCTAATGATGGAGGCATGTTCTAGATGGTTCTATTAAAAAGTCAGGTTTCACTCATGTTGCTGAGAACCTTTTCTCTACTGCTGTTTCCAATAAACTGGCAACACTGCGTCCCTCTGCGCTCTAGTAAAGGCCGAGCAGTCGCCAGGCAGGCCTGTGTTATAACGCAAACGTGTCCAAATGTTCCTCTGGACGTTCCGGGCCTAAACCCGGCTTCCCTCAGATGGGCCCAAGCCTAAGCCGCGGTACCCGCGTAACGCCAGATCAGAGCCGCCGTGGCTTTGGTGTGAGGCCAGCTCGGGCCTCCCTGTGGAGGAGGCAGCGGCGGTTTGCCACTGGAGTGTCGGGAATATTTAGGAGAGCGGAGTTTGTGTGCAAATGCTGGAAAATTGGACGGCACTTGGGGGGATTCATCTTTTCAAATTGCAGACAACACGCAGGATTTAATTAGAGCTGTTAAGACCCAAGAGTGTCTGTCTGTCTCTCTCACAGCATACACACTCTTACACACACACACACACACACACACACACAGACAGAAACACCCTCTCTCGGTGTAATGCAAATCATCCATATTTACTAAACCACTGACATACATAATGCAGCCAGCCTGTAAACGAGAGAGGGGGGGGGGGGGGGGGGGGGGCAGAGAACTAGAAAGAAAGTCAAAGACAGAAATAAGAAGAAAGGAAAAGAAAGAAAGGGAGGGAGAAAAGAATGACTAAGACAATGAGAGAGACACAGAGGAGAGAAAAAATAAAAAGATAGAAAAAAGAGGAAAAGGGAAGAAAGAGACAGAACAAGAAAGGAAGAGAGAGAATCTGAGACAGACATAAAAAAGATGAACAAAAAGACAGAAAAGGAATAAAAGATTCAAAGAGAAAAGAGATAAAAGAAAGACCACATAAAACAAATACAGAGAGAGAGAGAGGAGAGAGAGAGAGAGAGAGAGAGAGAGAGAGAGAGAGAGAGAGAGAGAGAGAGCGCGAGAGAGAATCTGAGAGACATAAAAGAGATGAACAAAGAGACAGAAAAGGAATAAAAGATTCAAAGAGAAAAGAGATAAAAGAAAGACCAAATAAAACAAATACAGAGAGAGAGAGGAGAGAGAGAGAGAGAGAGAGAATCTGAGAGACATAAAAGAGATGAACAAAGAGACAGAAAAGGAATTAATAGAAAGATAAAGAGAAAGAACAAAGGAGTCAGAATTAAAGAGAAAGACAACGAGAGAAACAAACAGAGAAATAAAATGAAGATCAAAGGAGAGAAAATCTGAGAGAAAGAAAAAAGTGAAAGAGAACAACAGAACGAGAGAAAGACATCTACTGAAATCAGATACTATAACGTGTTGGAGACTGGGGTTCGATTCCTGTCTGGGTTTTGGGTGATTGTGCTCCCCTACAACAATAAGAGTCCTTGGGCAAGACTCCTAACACTACGTCGGCCCACCTCTGTTATACCATTAACCTAATAAGTTGCTCTGGATAAGAGCATCAGCTAAATGCTGCAAACGTAAACGAAAATCAAAGTAAGAGAGATAGAGTTAAAAGAAGATACAAGAAAGAAGAGAGTGAAAGATAAAAAAAAGAACTTGAAAGAGGGAAAGAAGGATAAAAGAGAAAAGATTGAAATACAAAATGAAAATGAAAGAGGGAAAGATAAAAGTAAGAAAAGGGTGAACAATAAAAAGAACATGAAAGAGGGAAAGAAAGATAAAGAAAGAAAAGGAAAAAAATGAACATGAAAGAGGGAAAGATAAAAGTAAGAAAAGAGTGAAAAATAAAGACACAAAAGAGGGAAAGATAAAAGAAAAGAGTGAAAGATAAAAAAGAATTTGAAAGCGAGAAAGAAGGATAAAAGAGAAAAGTTGAAATAAAAAATGAACATAAGAGAAAGATAAAAGTAAGAAAAGGATGAGTGATAAAAATAACATGAAAGAGGGAAAGAAAGAAAGAAAGAAAGAAAAGATGAAAGAAAAGATTGAACGAAAAAAATAATATTAAAGAAGGAAAGAAAGATAAGAAAGAGAAAGGGGAAGAAAAGAGTGAAGGGAAAGAGAGACGATAACAGCATCAAAGATATTAAAAAAAACTAAAATGAAGATAAGTAAGAGAGAGAGAGAGAGAGAGAGACCCCACAGGCTACAGTTTGGTGTTAATTGGGGGCGTTAGAATTGGACCACCCTCTGTTATGGCTTGCATCACTCACACAGCCAAGATTCATACATTCCATAGAAACGGGACTCCTAGATATATACACATATATACGTGTGTGTGTATGTGTGTGTGTGTGTGTGTGTGTGTGTGTGTGTGAGAGAATGTAGTAATACATGCCACCCCCCACCCCCAAAGCTGTCACCTCCAAACTGCAACAAATTGGCTCTCGTTATAAGAACACATCCCCATCTCTGTAGGATGTGTGTAGGTATGCGGTGTGTGTGTCGCTATGGTAACAGGATTGAACCTCCCATTTCCGTGGAAAAAAACACCTCTAAATAAAGGCAGTGTTGCTTCTCCTTCCTCTTCTATTAACGTCTGTGTACTTTTCCCCTCTCCCACCTGCGGCGGAATTACAGGCTAGCAGTCAGGCGGGCGCTCCAGTCGAGGCCATCATTACTTCACTGACTCACCGCAGCCTCAAACACACTGACCTGCCTGACCAGACCACGCTCGGACGCTGCAAGCCAGGCTTTGGCTTCACCTCATTGCTCTTCTGCTCACTTTCCGTTCTACGCTGCTAGCTTCTTCAGTACGCTAGCGGCACTGCGCGGCCTGTTTGCTGTAGCCGTCCCGCAGCTCTAGAGGTGCTAGCATTGCAACCGTACGTTGTACGACAATGTTGTGGGCGCCACAGCAATAGACTGTCGCAACATTGCCACAGCGTTGTCACAACATAACCACACTCGCTGGGTTTGCCGCACATATAAATAAGCGAGCACACCAGTCAGTTGTAGCAGAGTGCAAAACGATGGGCAAATGGGCAAAGAGCCAGGGTACCGGGCAAAGGGTGGTGCCATCTCGGAAACTGCAAACTTTGTGGGATGTCCTAGAGCCGCCGTTGTGAGATTGAATGCTTGCAGGTACGACGTTTTACCTCCGAACGGCATAACAGTGGTGCCCCATGGGCCATTGATGCCAGAGGGGAATGATGTGACCACCAGAGTGGTGAGTGGTACGGTGCAATCGTAATGATAGCTTGTGGGTTAGCTTGTGAATTGCTAACTGGAGCAGAATCTGAATAACTGGAGTAATCGAGGGCTCCCAACCAAGTCCAAATGCTTAGACGCTTAGACAGTTGCGCCACCTGCATTAGTACAAGTGATGAGTCTTCCATAGTATCAGTGTTTCATTGAGTCTTTTAAAAGATGGGTGTGGTAGCCATGAAAAACAGTGCTACCAGCCCTGTAGCTTACCAAAACAGGGGGCGTCCAACAACAAAAAAAAAGCCATGGCAATAGATCCCACTGCAAAGCCCGAGAACATGCTTTCCCCACTTGTAAACAGAGAATTTTTTATTATAGTCCAAAGTGAAGTGACCCTTTTATCAGGATCATCATCAGCAACACATTTAGCATGGCTAACATAATGGACACTGGGGTCTCGGCCTTGATAAACTGTGACTGGCCAAGGACATTCCTCGCGTAGCCTACCGCACTCCTCAGCACACACTCAATCAAACACCCCGCCGAGTGAAGAGCCGCAAGTGTCCTCCACCCCAAATCAGACGTCTACTCCAACCAGCACTCCACTGCAAGAGTGTGAGTGTGTGTGAGTGTGTAAGGGGGAAGTTGAAAAATGGGAGGCATGGGAGGAAGTAGCAATCACACATGATTCACGTCTTCAGAGAGCCCCTGGCGGGACAGCGGCTGTCCAAACCAGCTTCATCCTAAAGCCACTTCTGTCCGCGGGAAGTCCTGGTGCATTTTAGGGAAGGTTTCCGAGAAAGCTTGTGGTTGAGGGTGGCACACAGCTCCAGGGGCCCGGGGTTGTGGGCTAGACCCCTGCTCCAGTTATTGGAGTGTCTGTGAGGAGCTTGGTGTCTCCTACCCAGGTCTGCGCAAGCTTCCTCCAGGCTCGCTCCTGCCTCCCAAACAACACACACCCCCTTGTGGTCCCCTTTGAAGAACTACCGGCACCCTGTCCAGGGGGTCCTCCTGCCTTGTGCCCAAAGATTCCAAGCAGGACCCACCCACCATGACCCAAACCAGAAAGAAGTGCATAAGGATGGATGGATGGATGTTTAGAGGTGCCCTGCTTCCAACACATCACCTACAAGACCTGACTTGCGGCCTAATACATCCACCCCTTCACAGGAGCCTCTGCAACCAGATCATCCTAATAGGTGGGGCATTCTTTGCCGATACTGGTGAGCATTGAGGCGTACAGGCATGGAGAGGTGTATATCTGTGTGTGTGTGTGTGTGTGTGTGTATGTTATTTGCAATATTCTCTCCCACACACTCGCTTCAGAGGCTTGACAATACATGCCAGTGACATCCTGTTCGGTCCTCACCTGGTGTCATCCATAAATAACATCACACAGGCTAACTAGCACAGATCACAGTATGAGGCTTGACGACGTTTAAAGGCCTCTGACTGTGCTGTGTGTGTGTGTGTGTGTGTGTGTCTTTATGGGAAGCTCAACAGAAGTTCCAGGGACATCACACAGACCTTTGAACGCTCCATATGTGCACCGTGCACACACACAAAGCCGATGCTGCCGACATGTCAACGCAAACAAGACAATCACGCTTTCTCCTGGCACGGTACAAAGCGGCCGCCGCCTCTGTAATGGCCTTCTCGAGCGATTCCCAGTGTAACTGTGGAACAGAAAGGTTCCATATGGGTTCAAAGCCAGCCAGCGGCCTCAACAAGTGGTCCCAGTTTTGGCTGATGCGAATGGGAGCGTGTTTTCATGGCTTAGTGAAGAAGCAGAGATGTTGTGGCTAGGATAAAAGCTTGGGGATCACATTAGCTTGTGGCTAAAGCACGAGATGAGTACCAGGACAAGTTACTAGAAGGTGTAGCCACTTTGATCACATGCATGATGAACCTAAACAAACTCAACGATCAGTATGACCAAGCTTGACCAGGAAGGTTGATCAGCAAGACCAAGCTGGTTGACCTGCAAGATCAAGCTGGTTAACCAGTTTGACCAGCAAGACCAAGCTGGTTGACCTGCAAGATCAAGCTGGTTGAGCAGCATGACCAGCAAGATTGAGCTGGTTAAACAGTTTGACCAGTAAGACCAAGGTATGAGCATCAAAATCGAGCTGTTTGACCAGTTTGATCAGCAGAACCAAGCTGGTTGACAAGCAAGATCGAGCTGTTTGACCAGTTTGACCAGCAAGACCAAGCTGCTTGAGCAGCAAGACCAAGCTGCTTGACCAGTTTGACCAGCAAGAAAGAGCTGGTTGACCAGTTTGACCAGCATAACCAAGCTGGTTGACCAGTATGACCAGCAAGACCAACAGGTTGACCAGCAAGACCAAGCTGGTTGACCAGTTTGACCAGCAAGAAAGAGCTTGTTGACCAGTTTGACCAGCATGACCAAGCTGGTTGACCAGCATAACCAGCTTCCCGGCATAGGGAATGCTTTCACCTTGATGATCAGTTTTGAACCATCTTGAAGCGTCCAACCCCAGCTTTGACCATCCAAAACCAGCTACAAGCAAAAGCTGGCCTTGAGCTGGACCTTTCAGCAGGGTAGTTGCAGTCTTGGACTTCTCCTGGACTCAAATACAGCCACGGTAAATGATGTGAAGCTCAACAAACCTTGAATAAGGTCACAACACTCGAAGCTCAAAGCCTGGCACCCTGGCCTTCTCCCACCCGTAATACGTATTCAACAGATCTCTGGAATTCAGAGACGCTTTGACTCATGAAGTGAGATACCAAATGAAGTGCCGCTGCAAAGCTCGTACGCAAGCGTCCGTAATCCAGGGCTTTCGGTGAGTGTGCTAGACTGACGTGTTGCGTTCCATACGTGTGCTTGTTTAAAGTGGGCTGACCTCTACATCAACGCACAGCACCTTTCACCTTTTATCCTATAATGCACCTGCATGAGACACGTTGGGGATTAAGGTGATGGATGGCAACATGGAGTGCAGGAGAGGGGATGTGCATGTTCGGTAGGCCACATTTGATGTGTTAAACCCTGAAGACGGGATCTTACAGTTCCCAGGTTCTCGCGGCTGAAGTAACTGTGATAAGCAGAGGTAAATAAGTGACCTGGCCGTGATCCATGCTCTGCCCACGGATGCATTCCTTTCCAGCTACTGTGGTGAGGCTGTACAAGCCTCAAAGGATCCGTATGTTCCATATATGCATGTGGAAGTTCACCCCGAATCCGGAGTCTGCTTAAAAGCCTACCTGCAGTACACTACATGTCCAAATGTTTCTGGACACCCCTACTAATGAGCGCATTCACCTGCACAGCTTGTCTAGTCCCTGTAGAGAAGTACTGCACAATAGAATAGGACTCCCTAGAGAAGGTAAACATGAACCTGTTGGCACCGTGCCTAATGCCAGGCCAGGGCTAGGGGGTACAAAGCCTCCCCCAGCAATTAAGTATGATGGTGCTCCATTCAGGACTTCTGGGATGAGCTGGGGAGTTAGGGATCTCACTAACCTCACTAACGCAGTCACTGAATGCAATCAAATCCTCACAGCAATGCTCCCCCCGTATTCCCCGGACAGTAGAGACAGTCCCTTCCACACAAGCAGGATAAGCCCTTTTTTAACACCCTTAATTTCGGAAGAAACAATGGAACGAGATAAAGGATAAATTTGATATGGGCAAAAGTATTGGGACGTCTACACATTCCCGACATCCCATTCTAAACCTACAGGCATTACTATGGAGTTGCCCCCCCTTTTGGATACATTTGATATGGGCAAAAGTATTAGGACGCCTACACATTGCCCCTACAGGAGCTTTTACGACATCCCATTCTATTCCTACAGGCATTACTATAAAGTTCAATAACACCACTTCCAGCTGATGGAGTTACAATGGTAGCATCCTATTACATACAGAATCACACTTCAATGAGCTCTTTAGAACCTCCAACTGCATGGCTAGGAGCTTGATGTTACACACCTGTGGCAATGGGACTCACCGAAACACCCGGATTCAATGATCGAGAGCCGTGTGTCCCAATACTTCTGTCCACACACCGTAGCTGTTGTGTAGTTATTGTCAGAAATTGTGGATGTAGAACATTGGTTGACTATCAGACTGTCAGAAATGCTATGAAAAGTGGACAAGCGGCAATAATCGGGGGTCCAAGCACTCGACTCACTGCATTATTGAGCCAGACGAACACAAAGACTGGACCGTTTTTACCATCAGTGGGGTCTCAAAAATGAAAATCTGCCATTTTTGGTATACACCAACCTTTCAACCTTGGTATGGTAAGCAAAAAAAAGTCAAAACACCTAAAAAAAAAGTAGAATTTATGTAGTTTAACATGTCAAAAAAAACTACAAAACTTCATGTGTTCCTTGAACCCAATGAATTAAATAATTCCACATTCCACAAAGTCCAAGGAATGACACCACTGGACTAAGGTGTTGTATGTCAGATCACTCGAGATGGACAGCAGGTATGAACAGGACTGGACAATTCATGAGGACGCATGACTGAAGCTGTAAGTCGCTCCGGAGCGACTATCATTTATATTTACGGCATTTAGCTGATGCTCTTCTCCAGACCGATTTATGGCATTTGGTACTTGATGTGCTTCGCTATTTACTCAAGAAAGACCTCAGATAGTTTGAATAGACTAATAATTCAATGAAAGTCAATATGGAGACCATAGTACTCTTCTCTTAACCTGAGTACTCTCAGAAGAGGAGGGTCTTCAGTCTGGGTTTGAAGACAGCGAGCGTTGGACACCCAGGTGAAGTTCGTTCCACCACTTCGGTGCAGGACAGAAAAGTCTGGACGCTCGTCTTCCATGGATCTAAGGATGGCGGGTCGAGCCGTACTTAAAGCTGAAAGGGCTCTCGGTACAGATCGGCTTTTGACCATCGCCATCAAGTATCACATACCATAAATTAATAAAAATGCTGGAAATGACCATAGATGACCATAGACAGTGTGCTGCAGCATTTCTCAAACAGTGACCAGCGCTTCGCTTTTCGTCATAAGATAGTAAACCTTTTTAAAAAGCAGAGGGATGTAGATAGCGAGCGTTTCAGCAAATCGGTCCAGCGCTGCAAAGACCACGTACGTGAATATCGGCTCCAATCTAAATTGAGTCGTTCTCCCTGGCAGAGGAACATCATCACCATCATCATCAACATCAACAGCTGCACTTGTCACTTCTCCATGATGGAGGGATGATTTCCCTGTGCTCCGCTGTTGATCCCGGGAGTAAATCACTCATTACGAGAGACCGACACCTTTCTTCCCCCTTTAGTGTCCTTTTTTATCGCTCATCGTAACACAGCCTCTAAAAATGTCATGCTTTTGAGCGAGTGATGCCGGTTGGTGTTGAATACGGTGAAGGAGAAAAAAAAAAAAAAAGTCTGGACACCTGGTCTTATGTGGGCCAACCTTTTTTAAACCTGCCAGCGGCCTCTGGCCGACACAATTCCGAGGAGAAGATTCCTGTAGGCTGGGATTTCTGCCACTGCTGGTAGACCCGTATGACCGTATGCTTCCATACGGCTGCAGATTCAGCTACGGCCTTTGGCCACGCCCTAATGCAAGCACTCCTTTTAGCCAGTTATTAACTGTATCGGCTTTGCGACCCATTTTCCACACATCCAATGAGACCCTCACTGCACTGTACCACCTCTTCTCAATCTACGAATCCCGTCACTCACCTGCAGGTATTTATAGCCTGATCTTCCTCGAGCAGCGCCATCTATAGGAGCCTGAAGTTACCAACACCTTCAACACGCAAGGTGACTCATTTTTCGTCCGGGGATCCTACAGGGAGAGGCAGATTAACTTTGTTATAAAGTAAACACAGCTTTAGTTTAGTTTAGTTTGAGGTCAAATTTAAATGAGAAAAAAATCTTAAAAATAAAAAAAAATAATTAATAAAAAAAAAATTTAACAAAAAAAAAATTTCTTTATTCAAAGCAGGGTTGAGGTATATCTAGTACACATTGTACGAATCCTGAATTCCTCTTGCGACCAGGTTGTTGTTTTGTCGGTTCTTTTAATCTATTTTTAGATGATAGACTTGTTATTAAATCTGTTGTTGTTATGAAATAATTAAATCTAATCACATATCACACATAATTTACGCACAACTAAATAAAACTGTTAAGGGTCCACAATTAATCTAGAAGCGACGTAATTAGCCTCCTAAGACATCTGACAGAACCCACAATTGTGAGGCCACCCGCAGTGTAAATGGCTAATATCCTATAAAGCGATTGGTCTAATCTTTCCCCAGCATGACCAGCAACTGTAAGATTGGTTTAATCTTGGCTTTAAACCACCTCCTAAAGTGGCTACATGCGCGGTACAACTTAATCCCAACTAATGATCTAATAAATCAAGGCACCCAGTCGTGTCTGCCTTGATTAAAACAAGCAGATATTTGCCAGAGAACCCAAACCCACGGGAGCCGTGCGTTCAGCTAATCGTGGTTAAAAACGAATGGGAACTCGCTCATGAATGGATGCTAGCTGATCCTGAGCTTGCCTGCCTGCTTCAATTGACTTGTTAAGCATGCCAGAGCGTTGCCAAACGTTCCTTTTTAATGGGAATGATTACGAGAAGCGGGGTGGTAAAACAAAAGCAGACGAAACGGTCCGATTAGCGAGGTGAAAAAGCGCAGACGATGCCGATGACGCACAATTAGGTCCATATATTAAGACGCCAGTCGGCGATTCTCGTAGGCTGCCATGCAACTGCGAGATTAGCTTTGATCTGCTGTGGAAATTGATAGCTGCCGACCGATCAGACGGCTCAGTTTCATCCCGTCTGATTCGAATTATGGAAATCCAGTAGTCAAAAGAACATGGAGCTAATCAAGTAATTAAGTCATACTGACTTGCTAAGGCTCGCTAAGGCTCTCTCGCTCTCCCTCGCTCACCCCCACACACACATACAAACACACATACACACCTACCTGTCTGTCATCTGGCAAGTCAGCAGGCTCCACTTTGATTGGACTTGGGTGGGGGGTTTGGGGGGGTCAGATGACCTTTACCTGAGGAAGAGGAGGCTGCCACGTTCTGGACCAAGCTGCCAGTATCTTGTCCAGATAGCCCCAGGACTTCTGGGGAGAGAGAGAGAGAGAGAGGAAAAGGGAGGGTGAGAAAGAGAGTCAGGGCTGCCAGTAGCCGTAAGTCAACTTTTATTATCTCAGAAGTCGCTACAACCGTCAGGCCTGTGTTTCGTACACTTTGAACAGCAGCACCGCCAGCCCACGCCCACGCCCGCTACAGCCCTCGGATGCCGGTAGGTTTACCCGCTGGTAGCATTAAGCTTGGGATTTTTTGACCATTCCTGACCGGGGATTCAACCCGTCCTGGCCTTCATTAATCTAGTCTGCAAGTATGTGGGTGTTTCCGCCAAACATCTTCAGTGTAGGACTCTCTGAATATTTATTGTTGGCAGTGAAATAATTAGATAAACACAGAGGGGGGAACCGGCATCAACCAAACGCAATGCCACAAAGATGTGCCATTGCAGACCAGAACCAAGCTGGACTCTACAATTATGAACATTTAAACGCCAAGTTAGACACTACATGGACACTTTCCGCCTGGGGGTCAAGAAATCAAATCCAGAGCCTTGCTGCTTTGCCATCAGCAGCCGAAGTCCCAGAGAGCACAACTGGCCGAGCTCTTTCCTGGCAGGTAGATGGCGCCGCTGCCCCCCCTCCCTTACTCTTAAAGCAACGCTGGCTGTCACACGTGTCTGGTAGCTGGTGCAGTAGCAAATTGGGACCAAAAAAAAAAAGTATTTGGACACCTGCACATTCAATGTTTCTTCCAAAATCAAAAGTTTTTCTACTAGATTTTGGAGAACAGCATTGCTGTGAGGATTTGATTGCATCATTCCAAACAGTTCCACTTCTCCACAGCCCTGTCTAACCTACTGTCTACTTTCCGTTAGACATGGTGCTAATTTACCTTCAAAGAAACTTATATTCCAGCAAACATGCTTATGTGGGGCTCACACAGGTGGAACATGGGCATCCAGGTGGGTTCCAGGTGGGCATGAGTGGGTTCTGAGTGGGTTTGTACATGTGTTGCCACTGGGACTCAGTTGGGCTTCCCAAATGGGCCCCATCGTTACAGCCCACCCTAATCTCACATGGGTCCCATCTAGGCCCCATGTGTAGTGTTCAACCCAGATGCGGCTCATCTTTAACCCCTCCTGACCCTGGTGGGCATCCAAATGTAGGGCCAACATGGACCCCACGGACAAAACTTTCTGATTCCCAGTTGGGCTACCCATACAGGCCCCACATGGGCATGCTATCTGGGATTTGACCCAGTGCATGCATTATGGGTTGTGTGTTCTCAGATCAGAAGACACGGTCAGCCGTAAGGTGGCTCTTTCTCTGAGATACCAGGTCGCCCTCAATTCAGCAGAAAAACAAGGAGGAAAAATGGGAATGACACAGGAGATCTGGAATGACCTGAGATTTTAGGAATGTCAGTCTGGTTATCTTATCTGCAGCCAGACTCAGGCCAGGTGACCTCATAGCTTGCAACAAATCCCCCCTGTTTTCTCCCAGGCTCTCCCTCTGTTCGCAGGTTCCGCAGGGTGAACTAATACGTGTTTCTGATAAAATGGCCAGGACACATGAGTATTTCATGTGAAGCGTCTGTCAAACCGTCATGTTGTAGCCCCTCCTTTTTTGGCAAGGTTTCGGACACAGCTGTTTAAAAACATCCATAATCTGAGGCAGAATCTGACACTATACGTCCAAATACTTGTGGACACCCCTTCTAATACATACATTCAGCTGCTTTAGGTTGCACCCATTGCTGACAGAGATGTGCAAATGCACACAAACATCAGTCTAGATCTATGTAGAAATGTACTGAGAAGTACTGCCAATAGAATAGGACTCTCTGGAGCAGATAAGCATGAAGCTATTGGCACCATGCTGCCTAATAATGCCAGGCGTGGGCTATAGAGGGGTATAAAGCCCCCCAGTATTGAACTGTGGAGTAGTGGAACTGATGGATGGTGCACCATCCAATCTTTTTTCCCACCATCGTCATTCCAGAGAACACCCCACTGCTCCACAGCTCAAGGCTGGGGGGCTTTATACCCCTCTAGCCCACGCCTGGCATTATTAGACATGGTGCCTAATGATTCATCATGTTTATTTGCTTCAGAGAGTCCTAATCTATTGGCAGTACTTCTCTACAGGGACTAGACAAGCTGTGTGTGTGAGAGAGACAGAGAGAGAGCACCACAAGTGCTCACTCAATATACTTTACATGTCCAAATGTTTGTGGACACCCCTTCTAATGCATACATTCAGCTGCTTTCAGTTGCACCCATTGCTGACAGAGATGTGCAAATGCACACAAACATCAGTCTAGATCCTTGTATCGACGTACTGAGAAGTACTGCCAATAGAATAGGACTCTCTGGAGCAGATAAGCATGAAGCTATTGGCACCATGCTGCCTAATGCCTAATGCCAGGCATGGGCTATAGAGGGGTATAAAGCCCCCCAGTATTGAACTGTGGAGTAGTGGAACTGATGGATGGTGCACCATCAAATCATTTTTTGGATGGATTGGATGGAGTACCACCATCGTCATTTCAAAGAACACCCCACTGCTCCACAGCTCAATGCTGGGGGGCTTTATACCCCTCTATAGCCCACGCCTGGCATTATCAGACATGGTGCCTAATAGTTCATCATGTTTATTTGCTTCAGAGAGTCCTATTCTATTGGCAGTACTTCTCTACAGGGACTAGACAAGCTGTGTGTGTGTGTGTGTGTGTGTGTGTGTGTCTCCTTTTGTTTGGATCTGAGCGTGTGGGCCGGGCCATTTAATTTACAGCAGCAAAACAGAACTATGGATTAATACGGCCCCAAAATGTAAATTCGCAAACAGAGAGGTATGTAAAAAGAGAGAGAGAGAGAGAGAGAGAGGAACAGTGAGCGCGAGAGGTGCAGAATGCTCTCTGGGACTTAGAGTGGGGCTTCATTTGTGCGTTTCGCGAGCAGCAATTCCGGAGTGAGGCGCTGTCAAAGAGAGGAGATTAGGGTAATTATTTTCCTCCCTGTCTCTCAAAACTCCCTTATTGTTTTATTATGCTGCTTTTAACACTGCCCCAAATCCCTATTATGGAGCGATTACCTCAGCTGAAAAGAATTCATAGCGCCATACCCCCTGCAGAGACCCCCACCCCCCCACCAAACACACACACACACGCGCACGCTTCAATCAAAAAGCAAAAATTATTGTGATGTTCACACAGTGATGTTCACTTGGGATTCACATCAGAGGGTGGGTGGGTGGGTGGGTTTTGCGCATGTGTGTGTGTGTGTGTATGTGGATGGGTGTATGGGTGGGCGTGTGTGTGGTGTTAATGTGACCGTCATGTTTGGATATGAAATCCAGCCTCGCAGGAAGAGTATGACTGGAATAAGTAATAACTTACCCAAGACTACCACAAACACACACACACACACACACACACACACGCAGAACACACTCCCACAGGGAGAGATGAGTGCGTTCTGGTCTCGGTTAAGCCATTGTCTTCTGACTCAACAGCAGTCGTGGGAAAACATCTTGCGTTAGTGAAATATCCTGCAGTTTATCGGTAATGGCTCGGCTCAGTAACAGCAGGGAAACCAGAGTTTCGGGACCGGCCACAGCGAAGGGATAGGGGTCATCATGACACAGCACAAATGGTCTGGGTACAGAGCCCCTGGCCCTGACTTATTAAGGCACGGGAACCTAACATATAAGTAGTGACCATGGCTTACTAAGGTGTGGGAACAAGATAGTTAGATGGTGTCTATGACTTAGTAAGGCGTGGGAACAAGATAGTTAGATGGTGTCTATGACTTAGTAAGGCGTGGGAACAAGATAGTTAGATGGTGTCTATGACTTAGTAAGGCGTGGGAACAAGATAGTTAGATGGTGTCTTTGACTTAGTAAGGCGTGGGAACAAGATAGTTAGATGGTGTCTTTGACTTAGTAAGGCGTGGGAACAAGATAGTTAGATGGTGTTTATGACCTAGTAAGGCATAGGAACAAGACAATTAAGTGGTGGCCAGGATTTAGTAAGGCATGGGAACAAGATAGTTAGATGGTGTTTATGACCTAGTAAGGCATAGGAACAAGACAATTAAGTGGTGGCCAGGATTTAGTAAGGCATGGGAACAAGATAGTTAGATGGTGTCTTTGACTTAGTAAGGCGTGGGAACAAGATAGTTAGATGGTGTCTTTGACTTAGTAAGGCGTGGGAACAAGATAGTTAGAGGGTGTTTATGACTTAGTAAGGCGTGGGAACAAGATAGTTAGATGGTGTCTATGACCTAGTAAGGCATAGGAACAAGATAATTAAGTGGTGGCCAGGATTTAGTAAGGCATGGGAACAAGATAGTTAGATGGTGTCTTTGACTTAGTAAGGCATGGGAACAAGATAATTAAGTGGTGGCCATGATTTAGTAAGACGTTGGAACAAGATAATTAATTAACCTCCTTAATTATTAATTATTTTATTTGCTAGTTTTTTTTTTACACAGTTTCATGATAACACTTAATTTACGCAGACATTTGACGGAAACGTAGCTAGCGGCTGATATTCCATACGATATTTACGTAGCGACTTTACTGCCGTCTTAAGCTCGCATTCATATTCATACTGTAGCTACGGCCCGATCGCAGACGTGGGCTCGCTGCCTGATGCGTGTTGTCAGACTAATCTCTGTATGATTCATTTCGGCCAGCAGATTGCGAGCTGGCCTCGCTACGAATAATCCGCACCATGAATCATACGTTACAGTTTACAAGACCACGGCCCTGGAACGCTACCTCCCAGAGACCCCCTCTGCGCCCCACGGCCTCCCCCCAGGACTTCTGAGCAGCGTCCAGAGTCCAGCCCAGAAACATTTAGAGTAAGAGGTAAAGCTGGGCTGTTGGCTCCTCAGCAGGGCTTATTATAAAGCCATTTGTAGAGTAAGCATAGAAGCATTTATCAGTGGGATGTGTCTGGCCTACAGTTTAACCTCCGATATCCCAAATATTGGCCAGTAGTATCCGAATGTCCCCTCTCATTCCTCTTGTCCGCCAGCGAGCGCTCAGTCTGACTCCCACCGTCTCGGTTAGCAGTTTAGGTGAAGTTTTGGAAGCGAAGCAGTGCGAGTTCAGGAGCAGAGCGACCTCTCGTAAATCTGTCGCCGCGGCGATGCAGATTAGAGCCGGCCCAACGTGATTTACGCACTGCTGGGAAATGATGGACAGATGGATGAGTGGACAGAGAGGGGTCTGGCGGAGGGGGAGAGAGTGGTAGTTGAAGGAGAGCCTGAGAAAGAGTTGAAAAAGAAGGGGGATTAAAGTTTGGGAGATTTGGCAACATTGGAGCCGAGAGTCCTGCCAATAAAGCCAACCTATGAGTGAGAGAGAGAGAGAGAGAGAGAGAGAGAGAGAGAGAGAGAGAGCGAGAGAGCACACACTGTCCCATAAGTGAAACGTCTTAGAGTTGAAGTGAATTTACATGTCCAAATGTTTGTGGACACTTCTTCTAACAAATGCATCCAGCTACTTTAAGTTGCACCTATAGCTGAGGGGCTAGATGGTGACAAAGCCCCCCGCCCCCCTCCCAGCATTGAGCCGTGGAGCAGTGGAACTAACTGTGTTCTCTGGAATGATGGATGGCAGTGATCCATCCAGTACTTTTAGGAAGAGTTGGGGTTGATGAGGTGGGGTGGTGATCATTATTATTCAACATACTGACCTCATTAACACTTGTTGCTGAATGCAATCAAATCCTCACAGCTATGCTCCTCCAAAATCTAGTAGAAAGTCTTCTTCCCTGGACAGTAGAGACAGTTACTCCAACAAAAGCAGGATCAGCTCTTTTTAATAGCCTTGATTTCAGAATGAACAATGAATGAGCAGGTGTCCAAATACTTTTGGCCACAGTACCTTCAAAACATCTACACACAACTGACAATCTGATGAAGTTACACTGAAATGCCTGAGAGGTTCTAGGTATCAAGTAGGTCTATAGGAGATCCAAGCTTCAAACTTTGACTAGGTCAAAGTTCTAGATAATTTTTTCGATAAATGGGAGCACCTACCCAGGCAGTCTGACAAAATTGCACAAAAATACCTGAAAGGTTCTAGGTATTAACATGAGATCCAAGCTTCAAAGTTCTAGATAATTATTTTGAGATAAAAAGAGAGCACCAACCAGACAGTCTGACAAAATTACACAGAAATACCTGAGAGGTTCTAGGTATTAACTAGGACAATATAAGATCCAAGCTTCAAAGTTCTAGATAATTATTTCGATATATAAAATGGGAGCACCTACCCAGACAGTCTAAAGAAAATGCACCAAAATACTTGAGAGGTTCTAAGCATTAATTCGGTATGTGTGAGATCAAGGCTCCAACGTTCTAGGTAACAGAAGCAACTGCTCAGATAATCGGACTAAATTAAACTGAAATGTCGGGTTCTAGATATTGACTAGGTAAATGTAAAATCCAAGCTTCAAAGTTCTAGCTGATTATTCCGATATATAAAAAGGAAGCACTTACCCAGACAGTCTGACAAAACCGCACGGAAATATCTGACAGGTTCTCGGTATTAACAAGGTCAATAAAAGATCCAAGGTTCTAGGTATTAACTAGGTCAATTTAAGATCCAAGCTTCAACGTTCTAGAGAACTGTTTCGATATATAAAATGGGAGCACCTACCCAGACAGTCGGACAAAATTACACAGAAATACCTGACAGGTTCTAGGTATTAACTAGATCAATATAAGATCCAAGGTTCTAGGTATTAACTAGGTCAACTTGAGATTCAAGCTTCAAAGTTCTAGCTGATTATTGCAATACATATAAAAAGGAAGCACTTACCCAGACAGTCTGACAATACTGCATGGAAATATCTGACAGGTTCTAGGTATTAACAAGGTCAATATAAGATCCAAGGTTCTAGGTATTAACTAGGTCAATTTAAGATCCAAGCTTCAACGTTCTAAAGAAATGTTTCGATGTATAAAATCGGAGCATCTTCCCAGACAGTTCCACAAAATTGCACAGAAATACTGAGAGGTTCTAAGCATCAACTCAGTATGTGTGAGGTCAAGGCCCCAACGTTCTAGGTAATGATTTCAGATAAAACAGAAGCAACTGCTCAGATAATCTGACTAAATTACACTGAAACGTCACGTTCTAGGTATTAACTGGGTAAATTCCAAAGCTCCAAAGCTCCAAAGTTGGAATTACTTTGGATATAATGGGAGCCATGACCCAGACAGTCTTCCCAAACCACACAGAAATGCCCATGGGGTTCTAGGTATTAGTACCCGAATACTCTGACTGATTACCTGATTAGCGAGAAGACAGTGGGTCACTTCAGTGTGGTGATTGAGCATAACCCTCTCAGTGTTTCTCTACTGGTCCTCTTTTTTCATACCAGCAAATTGACGGTCATTATCATGGTGGAAAGGGGGTCTTCCCGAGGCAAGGGGTCTTGGTCTTGGGCGCAGTTAAACGGCGTCCCGTGGAGACCAGGATCTACGTGGGCTCTCATTGTCATCAGAAGCTGTCCGTGCAGTAATTTGCAGGAGTGAGCCCGGACTGGAAAGAGCTAGTTTAAATCTGCCAGCAGGCGGGAATGAGCTGCCACGGGCCGAGCGCCGGACGCACCTGATGAATTACATTCGCCAGCGACACGGAGAATGGAGAGTTGGGGGCGTCGGGCGAATATGGATTATGGTAATGGACGTGGATTTGAAATAGGCTGCTAATGTGCGGGCCTGGCTTTAGGCCCGACGGAGAGATGAGCTGGATGATAAGGCAGAAAGAGAAAAGGGGTGGGGGTGGCTGGGTGGGGGTGGATGAGACAGCACTAGAGACAGTTTTGGTGTTTGGTTGAAATGCCTCTCAGCTGCTGGGGGCTCAGATATCTGTTGTAGCTAATCACAGATTCATCTGAGCTCTCTAATATTTCACATTATGAGTGAATTGCTTAGCACAGCTAAAGCAAACTCCAGGTGGTTGCTAAGGTGTACTTGCTGAGTGGTTGCAATAGGGTTGCTAAGTGGTCGCTATGGTGTTTTGGCATAAGTATTGAAATACACTGCATAGACAAAAGTATTTGGACACTTGCACATTCACTGTTCTGGAGAAGCATTGCTGTGAGGATTGGACTGCATTCAGCGGCAAGATAGTGAGTGAGGTCAGGATGTTGGATGATCCCTGGCCCACTTCAATGCTAACCTAGGACAGTGCTGACGGTGCTAAACTTGGACAATGCTAACTGATGCGAACAATGACATTACTAACAATGCTAGCCTGGGACAATACTAACAATGCTAGCCTGGGACAATGCTAACAATGCTAGTCTCAAACAATACTGACAATGCTAACATGGGACAATACTAACAATCCTAACTTGAGACAATACTGACAATGCTAACCTAGGACAACTCTGACAATGCTAACTTGAGACAATACTAACAATGCTAACATGCGACATTACTGACAATGCTAACATGGGACAATACTGACAATGCTATCCTGGTTTAGTACTGACAATGCTGACCTAGGACAACTCTGACAATGCTAACATGGGACAATACTAACAATGCTAACCTAGGACAACTCTGACAATGCTAACATGGGACAATACTAACAATGCTAACATGGGACATAACTGACAATGCTAACATGGGACATAACTGACAATGCTGACTTGAGACAGTACTGACAATGCTAACCTAGGACAACTCTGACAATGCTAACTTGAGACAATACTAACAATGCTAACATGCGACATTACTGACAATGCTATCCTGGTTTAGTACTGACAATGCTGACCTAGGACAACTCTGACAATGCTAACATGGGACAATACTAACAATGCTAACATGGGACATAACTGACAATGCTAACATGGGACATAACTGACAATGCTAACATGGGACATTACTGACAATGCTAACATGGGACATTACTGACAATGCTAACTTGAGACAATACTAACAATGCTAACACGCGACATTACTGACAATGCTAACTTGAGACAATACTAACAATGCTAACACGCGACATTACTGACAATGCTATCCTGGTTTAGTACTGACAATGCTGACCTAGGACAACTCTGACAATGCTAACCTTGGCACTACGCTAAGATTACTAACCTGGGACAATACTAAGGTAATTGGACGATGCTAACAATGAAAATATTGGAAGATGCTAACAACGCAAGTCTGGGACATATTTTGTTTGGAATGTTTAACCGGACGCCGTCGACTCGGGCGTGACGTCATTCCCAGCTCCGATTTCTCTGCTTTCCGAGCTGGGCGTAGACTGTTTGGGCGTAGACTCTTTGGGCGTAGACGGTCTGGGCGTAGACGGTCTGGGCGTAGACTGAAACTGCTGAGGTGTCGCTGAATCAGGTAAGGGAGCACTGACCGCTCTGATGGTGTGGACACACTGTGCTCTATCAGGGAGGGAGCCGATCCACGCCTGGTGTGGGGTATGTATGGGGTGTGTGTGGGGGATATGTGGGGGGTGTGTGGTGCTGGCTGTAAGCGATGCAGTCTGCACTGAGCAGTGTGATGTTTATATGGTGAGGAAGAGGCCGGGCTAATTGTTCCCCACTGGACGCCACGTTTATCAGCCTTTTATGTTTTCTGGAAAGAAAGGAACATTTTGGGGGGAAGTGAGCAGAGCAAATCCTCTCTCCCTCTGCTGAGGTTCTACATTCTGGAGAGAGAGAGAGAGAGAGAGAGAGAGAGAGAGAGAGAGAGAGAGTGTGTGTTACTGGCTGACGTTCATCTTGGCCTAGGGGGAGCTGTTGAACCATACAATTGAGAAGAGAGAGAGAGTCAGGGAGAGAATGGAGAGAGAGAGAAAATGGAGAGAGAGAGAGAGAGAGAGTCAGGAAGAAAATAGAGAGAGAGAAAATGGAGAGAGAGAGAGAGAGAGAGAGAGAGAGAGAGGTACAGAGAGTTAAAAAGCAAGAGGGCAGGGGAGGCTTGCTAGATTGACCAAGGGTTGGACACACACACACACACACACACACACAGTATTGTTTTGATGGAGCTTTCCCATGGTGGGAGAGTAGTGCAGTGAAGCCACATGAACACACAGACCCTTCCTGACATTCACAACCTGTTCCTTCCTCCAGCCAAACAACCACACACTACCTCTGTGTGTGTGTGTGTGTGTGTGTGTGTGTGTGTGTGTGTGTGTGTGTGTGTGTGTGTGAGACAGAGAGCGAGAGTGCCAGACTAAATGGCTCCTGTTGTCCAAAAGGCAGATTCAGTATCCCCACACTTGCATTACGAGCATTAAGCGCTATCGGCCCATCTCAGAGTAAGCGGAGTCACGGACCACCCAACACCCACCGGACCAACCCTACCTGCTAAGGCCTAGCCTGCTCAATATGAGCAAGACATGCTTATTACTGCATACTGTCCACAAAGCACTGGCTTGACTAAAACGCTAATGCTAATTTCCTCTAAATAAGCCACCCAAACTTAAGATACGAACACATGGACAAAAGTATTCGGACACCTGCTCTACATCCAAAATCAAGGGTATTAAAAAAGAGCTGATCCTGCTTTCTACTGTCTCTACTGTCCAGGGAGGAAGGCTTTCTACTAGATTTTGGAGGAGCATAGCTGTGAGGATTTGATTGCATTCAGCCACAAGCGCTTTAGTGATGTCAGGATGTTGGACGATGATCACCACCCCATCATCATCATCCCCAACTCCCCAACTCATCCCAAAAGTACTGGATGGAGCACCACCATCCATCATTCCAGAGAACACAGTTCTTCCACCCCTCTAGCCCACCCACGTCTGGCATTAGGAGGCATGGGGTCAATAGGTCCCCCACGTTTTTCTGCTTCAGATGGTCCTATTCTATTGGCGGTACTTCTCTGCTGCAGGGCCTAGACAAGCTGTGCGTGTGTGTGTCAGCAATGGGTGCAACTTAAAGTGGCTGAATGTGTTCATTAGAAAGGGTGTCCACATGTATTTGGACATCTAGACCGACAGCTAGATGTATTCATTCCTCATATCGTTATAGTCAGCAGTTAACACAGTGCTCATGCCAATTAGCAGTTGTTTGCTCTCATGAACCATGTAGCATTTAATGCTAATAGCACAAACTGATGCAAATTCTCAGAGAGAACCACACATGAGCCGTCACTTAAAGTAACGGCTA
Source organism: Salminus brasiliensis (assembly GCF_030463535.1). Taxonomy (NCBI): domain Eukaryota; kingdom Metazoa; phylum Chordata; class Actinopteri; order Characiformes; family Bryconidae; genus Salminus; species Salminus brasiliensis. The sequence continues at coordinate 39,846,038 of NC_132885.1, read as the reverse complement.
CTATGGCAAGCAGCGAGTGGTAGCCATCGATTAGCACATGCAGACCCTACTTGGAGGCTGCTTATTTCACTTCATTTACTACTAGCCGCATTAGCCTTGCTTTAAGCGGTCAAGTTCCTCACTGTGAGATTTATTAAGGTTCTAGTAACGTCCACTTCCAAAGCTACCACGCGAGAAACGATTAGATGCATGCCCTCAAAAAGCAGTAGGGGATCAGCCAGCTCGCTCCCTGCCTCAGGCTACAAAGATCAAGCCACAGCCATGCTGAAATGAATGCTTTGAGGGAAACTCTGGTTGAACAGAGCAGCTCTGGACATTATCTGGTAGTTGGATCACTCCACACTCAAGGTTTATTTTTACCATAGTATAAAAAAAACCCCTAATTTTAACCCATCATCACACACTGAGGTGTATAACTCAGTAACTACAGGGGCTTCTGTACAAACTGGTAGGGCTGTTCTCTGGTAATAGAAGAAGGTACACTTTCGGCCCACCAGCGCTCCATAGGCTGTTTAGGACGGGTTAGGATTTCGCATCCTGGCTTTATAACTACTGTATCTGCAAATGCAATGAACGCTACACTAATGAGTGCCAATAATTTCTGCATTTAAGGGCAATCAAAGTTTAAATTCTATTTATTTACTGAATTTTGGTAAAGGAAGTTAAAACATTACAACAAATTACGACTTATTGCAACTTAATTATAATCAGGAAATCAAACATAATTAATTATGCATATTTGACCAACATTTTATATATTTTTAGACTTTATATTTTAGATTAAAAGATTTTATATTAGTGTAATAATACAAATTTGATGTATTATTCCTTAGTTTTCATGCATAGACCTTCCCGCTATAATTACCCCCTAGCTTTTAGGTGCTGTACTGCAGCCAAAATCCACCTTAAGAAGCACTTTGTGAAGAGCGGGTAGGACGAGTTTAGTTAGTAATTTTGTTACAGAAGCTTAATAAAGCAACTAACATTAATACTCCAATTTTGGGTACAATCAAACAGTGTAACATTAATTTTTCACTGAAACTTAAAGCAACAATATGTAGCATTTTACTAGGGATGTTCCAATTAAGTTTTTGACTCCCTCCCACTCCCCAAATTCAATCAGAGTACCCTAATGCTGTCTTTTAGGGGTGTCTCAAAAACAAGGATTTCCTGTTTTTCTCCATTTCCTGACTGTATGGGGTGCTCACAGTCTTGCATAATGCTGCTTTAAAAACAGCAGCACAATAAAACAGTGGTACATTGATTTACAGTGAAAGTTAAAGCAGCATTATGTAGCATTTTACTAAAGACTTCCCAATCATGTTTTTTGCCCCTTGATTCGATCCAAGTACCCTAATGCTGCCCTCTCAAAGTGTGAATTCCAGAGCCAGTATATATAAAACGAATGGGCCAAAACACAGCAAATTAACTAAACTTGTGGTTGGTGTGGCGCAACAGATAACGCCAATACCTACCACTGAGCTATCACACCATGTTGGAGACTGGGGTTCGATTCCTAGTCTGGGTGGCTATAGTGCGCTACACCAATAAGAGTCCTTGGGCCAGACTCCTAACACTCCATTGGCCCCTTCTCTGTAATACGAGTAACCCTGTAAGTCGCTCTGGATGAGAGCGTCTGCTTAATGCCATAAATGTTTATGTTTCATGTTAATGAAAGTTAAATGTTATGATATGATGATATAATTGTAATGTATGTATATATATATATAATATTAAATAAAACCAAAAATGAACAATGAAATAGGATAGTTAGGATAGCTAACTACCCCCCCCCCTGCCCCCACCTGCAATCAGCCCCTTTTGCAACGAAAGACTGGCTACACCACTGATGATAAACATTTAATGCTGTCCTTGTGTTTAATGATATGGGAACTGACCGTTGACTATATCAGAGTGACAGCCCATTGGCTAGGTTGTGGTGAGGACCCCAGGCCAAAAAGCACCAGACAGCACTCTGGGCTGGAACGCTGGTCCCGTCAGCTTCTTTTCAATGCCAGTGTGTGTCAGCATTGGTTAGACCATCTCAGCCCAGCACAAGCACATGACTCCTACGTTCAGTTATTTCCGCTCGTAGCTAAACGTGGACAGATAAAGCACTATCTCCGTTCTGGCCTGGCGTAGGTTTTTCTCCAGTGACCCGGTTGGCGGAGGGCCTGTAGGCCTGAACAAACACACAACCTTCTCTCTCCCCCCTTTGAAGTGCCCCATTTTGGCCTGGCCTGTTCAGTCGATTCCTCTCTATGACACGACGGAAAGGTCATGGAAAGCTTTTCAGCAAGCCACACCAACCCTGCCGCCACCTCCACAGCTCTACCACACTTTGGTCTTCAGCCACGGTCAACACTGAGGGTTCCCTTTAAGTAAGAGCTGGCTAAAAAAAATAAAATAATAAAAAAAAAAGATGGAGGGGAAGGAGTGAACTGTGGTGGAGGAACATTTGAGCTTAGCCTGAACAAAAATGACCTTTCGGGCCTTTTCTCAATAGCTGAAAACCCAATAACGGAGCAATATCCAGCATCTGCTTTCCAAAAAAATACCAGACAAATTACACCCTCGTTGTTTCTCAGTCTCCTTCTGCGAGGAAGTTGACTCACTCTCTCGCGCAACTACTGATAACACACATGGCTGAAGTCCTTTTCTGCTTCTAAATTTACTCCATCAATGCCAACACGAATGTTAGAAAGGAGAAAGCAGCGTTCAGATTCTCACTCAGATTGAGTTATCTAACGCAATTACGTCCGATTCCGTTATTTTCATTCCGACCGAGTGAAGTGGCGACGCACAAGGAAGTACTGCGCCCAGATCAGAAGATCTCAGTACTCTGAACATGTCCTGCGAAGATGTGAATATCTTCCCAAAGTCTAATAAATGTCTAATAAACCACCTCCCCCCACATCCCAATCCGATCTGAGTACCTTAATGCTGTCCTTTATGGGTGTCTCAAATCGCTAGTTCAATTTCCTGGCTGTAGGGGGCGCCCACAGTCTTGCATACTGCTGCTTTAAAGCCTAAAACAAACAAACAAACAAACAAACAACATAAATCTGAAAAAATCTTTCTAATTAAGTGAATCTGGCTCCTCAGGGCTCCAAGTTCAAACAATATTTTGGATCTCCATTTTGTCATTTATCATTTTTTGGAATAAACTGAAATGCCCAGACGCTCTCTCTATTATAAATTAACATTGTCAAAAATAACGTTGGAAGCTTAATAAAGCAACTAACATCAATACTCCAATATTGGGTACAATCAAACAGTGTAACATTGATTTACACTGAAACTTAAAGCAACAATATGTAGCATTTTACTAGGGATGTTTCAATCAAGTTTTTGACTCCCCATCCAACCCCCAAATTTAATCAGAGTACCCTAATGCTGTCTTTTAGGGGTGTCTCAAAAATGAGGATTCCATTTTCTGACTGTATGGGGTGCTCACAGTCTTGCATAATGCTGCTTTAAAAACAGCGACACAATAAAACAGCGGTGCATTGATTTACATTGAAAGTTAAAGCAGCATTATGTAGTATTTTACTAGGGACATCCCGATCATGTTTTCTGCCCCCTGATCTGATCCAAGTACCCTAATGCTGAATTCCAGAAGATTTCCTGAGAATTTCCTCACTTTAGGGGAAGCCTAGAAGCATGGTATACCAATTTTTGCATACTGCTGCTTTAAAGCCCCAGGGAACCTAAATCTAAGTTTCCTCTGAATCTGGCTCCTGGCAAAAAAGGTGTCTAGGTAGGTAGGTAGGTAGGTAGGTAGGTAGGTAGGTCCACCCACCCTCGCAGCCCACCCCTGCTCGAGAGCTTTACTATCTTGTATTGTAATATAAGAACACTGACATGGTAGACCACTATCAGTATCCGTGCTTATGCACAGCTAATAAAGTCCCTATGTAGGCAGCCTTCAGAAAAGGTGTCAAGGTCCCTAATTTTTTCCCCAAGGTCCCTCATGTTATCTTGCTGTTACTGAAATAAACTGTTCATAAATTCTCAAGAACAGATTTATTAAGGTTATTCAAATGAATCGGCAAACTGTGCTGGGCTCCGCCCACCCCCGCTGCCCACCCCTGCTCTAGAGCATAACTGCCTCCTATTGTAATAAAAGAACACTGATATGGTAGATCTTGTTCTCGACTGTATAGATCCTGTGAATACCTCGCTATCAGTATCCCCTGGTCAGTAGTCCATCCAACCATGAGCTCATCATAGAATTCCCATATTTATACCAGATAACCGGGATCTGACACCCTTTTGGCGAAAAGAGCAAGAGCGATAACAGGAATCCGCATACCACCACCACCACCACCCCCACCACCACCCCCACCGGCTTAATCAAGGCTGGATTTTGACCAAAGACTTCTAATTGCTGATTTTCCCCCCAAATTGTTTTCCTTTTTTTCCCCCACCCTCAAGGGACAAAGTTAATTAAGGCAGCATTATCTCAGCGGTAAGATTTGAAGTGCAAACTTGACAAACTTCAGAAGTCAGCTGGGGTTTTGTGACAATTTATCAAGCAGGCCTATTCTTTTCTTCTGCTAATTGACCTTCCTGTAGCAGTTTGGATTGTAATGGACCCAGAGCATGAAACAGCATCTCGGTGCATGCCCCATTGCTTACCAGCATAACTTTTAATTAACGTTCTTGGCCTGGCTGGGCTTGGCATGGCTTTTTTCAAGGCTCCACTCCCCTAAAGTTCCAAATTTATGGGAGTGGACGCTAGTGGAGGTAACTGGAGCGAATCAGATGACTGCATTCAATCCGTTCACTCCCACATCTTCCCTCTCTCTCTCTCTCTCTCTCTCTCATTCTCTCTCTCTTTCTTGGCAAAACAAAAGCCAGCGTTGTAGCTTTGCGCTGACCCATTAGCACAGCGCCGGGGCTAAAGGTGAGGGATGAATAAATGATAAACAGTAAATGTTTTCCGCTGCACAAAGGCGGCGCTAGATGGAAGAACCAGGACCTCCCTGGCCCTGAAAACCATTAGGGAAGGGAGCGAAAGTGGAGGGGGCAGGGAAAGAAGCGGCCGTCAGCCGCGACGTCGGCAAAGCGATCAAAACAACATTTCCCGCAGCTTCGGGTTCCGGCAGCCTAGAGTGAAAAGTGCGGTAGAGAAACACACACGTAGGCCCGTCCGCGTTCAGCAGCCGTCTGATTGGGGAGGAATGCCTTTGATCCGGGCCTTGCAGGTGCGCTGCGGTACCGTTCTTTAGAGAGGTCAGCGTCAGTCTGCCCGGCGCAGGAAAGCACTCAAACAGAGCCGGAGAGCATGAATGCATTTATCAAATCTCAGGCCTGCACACGCTTCACACTGCATGTGTAGAACACTCTACACTCTTCAAAAATAAACATGGTGCTACAAAGGGGGTCTTTGAGTGATCCCAGGGAAGAACCGCTTTAGGTTTCCAGGCTCTGCAGGTTTAAAAAGGAGACGTGAGAGTGTGAAGAAGCTTTTCAAGGTTTAAAGAACCTTCACACAATGTAAATGTTTCCTTCATGTGGAGGTTTTGTAGCTTGGTCAGTGCAATACTGTAGAAAAAACACTAAGACTTTAAACTTTTAAAAGCTTTTTTAGGGTTCTATAGTAAAGAACCTTCACACAATGTAAAGGTTTCCATTATGGTTAAGATCTGTACTTATATAAAAAAGGGTTTGTCAGTGCAATGCTGCAGACAAATAACTTCAGGACTTCCTTAAAGAACCCTAAATATGCCTTTCAAGGTTTAAAGAACCTTCACACAATGTAAATGCTTCCTTTATGTGGAGGTTTTGTAGCTTGGTCAGTGCAATACTGTAGAAACACTGCAAAACACTAAGACTTTGCTAAAGAACCCTAAAAAAGCTTGTCGAGGTTTAAAGAACCTTCATACAATGTAAATGTTTCCTTCATGTGGAGGTTCTGTAGCTTGGTCACTGCAAAACTGTAGGAAAAAACACTAAGACTTCACTAAAGAACCTAAACTAACTTTAAAGAACCTTCACACAATGTAAATGTTCCATATCAGTATATGGGTTGTTCCGGAAAGTGCCAGTATGTGTAGGTTCTGTAACTTGTACAGTGATTTGTCAGTGCAATGCTGTAGAGAAGTTGTGTTAAGATGTCCTTAAAGAACCCTAAAAAAGCCTTTTCAAGGTTTAAAGAACCTTCACACAATGTAAAGGTTCTAAATCAATTCATGGGTTCCACAGGAAAATCTCTATTATGTGGAGGTTCTGTAACTTTTAAAAAAGGTTTTTTTGGCACAATTCTGTAGACAAAAACCCTAAATATGCTTTTTAAAGTTTAAAGAATCTTCATACAATGTAAACGATAACAATTTATGGGTTCTTAAGGAAACTTTCCATTTTGTGGAGGTTCTGTAACTGTTTAAAAAAAAGAAGTATCACTTAAAAAAACGTCCTTAAAAGGTTACCCTAAATATGCTTTTCAGGGTTTGAAGAACCTTCACACAATGTAAATTTCCATATCAATTCATAGTTTTTTATGGAAAGTCTCCATTATGTGGAGGTTCTGTAATATTTAAAAAGATTAGTCAGTGCTTTGCTGTAGACAAAATGTGTTAAGATTTTTTTAAAGAACCTATAAAGAAGCTTTTCAAGGTTTAAATAACCTTCACACAATGTGAATGATCAATTTATAGGTTTTTATGGAAAGTTTCCATTTTGTGGAGGTTCTGTAACATAAAAAAAAAAGTTTGTCAGTAGAAATAAAATCACTTTTAAACTTCTCTAAAGAACCCAAAATATGCTTTTCAGGGTTTAAAGAACCTTCACACAATGTAAATTATATATTTATATATTATAGAAAAGAGTTCTTCAGGAAAGTCTCCATTATGTGTAGGTTCTTTTAAAAACTTTTAAAAAAGGGTCGTCAGTGCTATGCTGTAGAATAAATAGGTTATGACTTTCTTAAATAACCCTGAGGAAGCTTTTTAAGGTCTAAAGAGCCTTCACACAATGTAAATGATATCAATTTATGGGTTCTTCTGAAAACATTCCATTTTTTGGAGGTTCTGTAACTGTTAAAAAAGGTTTGTTAGTAGAAAACAACCACTTAAAGATGATAAAGAACCCTATGTTTAAAAAAAAATCAATTTAAAGGTTCTTCTGGTAAGTGTCTTCATTATGTTTAGGTTCTGTTAGTTCTAAAAGGTTTAAAAAGCTTTTCAAGAGTTAAGGAACCTTCAGATAATGTAGATGCTCCTTATAAATGTATGACTTCTAGAAAGTTTCTATTATGTGGAGGTTCTGTAACTTTTACAAAAGGTTTCTCAGTGCAATCACTAGATCAAATTATGCTCGTCTAAAGAGGCAGCAGAACAAAATCTGACTTCTCAAAGCTCATGGAATTCCATGCTGTGCTGTGGGACCAGCATGCATGTAAGCTAAGAATTAGCGAGTTGATTATACATTTATGATGAACTGCATTATTTATGAAAAGAAAACTGAGAGTTAGCAAAGGACATCATTATTTCATCCTGGAGATCTTCATTATGGTGCAGCATGTGTGAAGTGCAGGCTAGCGTTCCATGCCAGAACATGACCCTAACTTGAAAGTCAATACCAATAAAGAATTATCGACCAGCGGCCGTTTTCAAACACCTGTCAGGCTTTTAGAATTAGAACGCTTGTTTTACCTTTGCTAGATCAGAAGCTCCACTCTGAAGTGTCCGAGTTTCCACCAGTTAGCGCTTACAGGTTCTTCACTGTTCTATCTAATGCTACCCAGTATCACGCCTGAAACCCAACCACGCTTCTTCCTTTGTACCTTTTTGTTGACGTGCACCAAACAATGAATGAATGAATTAATTAGTAATGAATGAATAGTAATGAATAACAATTCAGTATCTACCATGAATTACTGAGCATCCACTATGAATTTATCAGTGTCCACTACGGGTTGTTCCGTATCCAGCAAAAATTATTAAGCATCTACTTTGGGTTTTCTTAGTATCCACTATGAATTCATCAGTGTCCATTATGGATTATTCAGTAACTACCATGAATTACTAAGCATCCACTATGATTCAGTATCCACTATGAATTAATCACTATCTACTATAAATTACTGAGCATCCACTATGAATCAGTAACCACTATGAATTCATCAGTGTCCACTACAGGCTGTTTAGTATCCAGTATAAATGGTTTAGCATCTACTATGGCTTGTTCAGTATCTGCTATGATTCAGCAACCACTATGAATTCATCAGTGTCCACTTTGAATTAATCAGTATCGAGCATAAAGTATTTTGTATCTACTATGTTTTTTTATTATCCATTTTGAATTATTTAGTATCTACTATGAATTACTGAGCATCCACTATGATTCCATAACCACTATGAATTTATCAGTGTCCATTAGGGGTTGTTCCGTATCCAACATAAATTATTTAGTTTCTACTATGGGTTTTTTAGTATCCACTATGAATTCATCAGTGTCCACTATGGATTATTCAGTATCCAGCATAATTTATTTAGTGTCTGCTGAGTTTTTCAGTATTCACTATGATTCAGTAACCACTAGGAATTATTCAGTATCTACGATGAATTACTGAGCATCCACTATTATTCAGTAACCACTATGAATTTATCAGTGTCCATTAGGGGTTGTTCCGTATCCAGCATAAATGGTTTAGTATCTACTGTGGGTTAATATCCACTATGAATTCATCAGAGTCCACTATGGATTAGTCGGTATCCAGCATAAATGGTTTAGCATCTACTATGGCTTGTTCAGTATCCACTATGAATCAGTAACCACTATGAATTCATCAGTGTCCACTACAGGTTGTTTAGTATCCAGCATAAATGGTTTAGTATTTACTGTTGATTTTTTATATCCACTATGAATTCATCAGTGTCCACTATGGATTATTCAGTTTCCACTATGAATTCATCAGTGTCCACTATGAATTATTCAGCGTCTACTATGAATTCATCAGTGTCCACTATGAATTCATCAGTGTCCACTATGAATTCATTAGTGTCCACTATGAATTATTCAGCATCTACTATGAATTCATCAGTGTCCACTATGAATTCATCAGTGTCCACTATGAATTATTCAGCATCAAGCATAAATTATTTAGTATCTACTATGGGTTTTTCAGTATCCACTATGAATTATTCAGTATCCACTATGAATTACAGAGCTCCCACTGTGATTCTGTAACCACTATGCATTTATCGGTGTTTACTACAGATTATTCAGTCACATGTTTATAATTTCTACATTAAACATAAACTGAAATACTTAACAAATGCATCCTGTGGCACCTTTAGGACCTGTGCTAAAGGTAACGGGTGGAAACACTAAACACTCAAACATCTCTCATTAGATTTAGATGACGAGCTCTCTGTCTCTGTGTCTCTGTCTCTCTCTCTATAAATGTAAACTGTGAACGACATAACTGACGGGATCTCTCTGACTTCCTCAGAGCACTGTAGACCCTGTGGAACAAGCTTCAGCTCAAGCAGAGTGTTAATAAAGATCTCACCTCGTAAGCTCTTGCAGCGCGAGTGTTTGGCAGGTGTGTTATTTATGCAGTGGGAGAGGGGGTGTAACTCATTTCAGGGATAATGACAGACCTCTCTTCTCCTCCCTTCAACGTTCCTCTCCTCTTCTCCTCCTCGCAGGGTTCCTCAGTCCAAGTGCTAACACGCCGAGTCATCAATCCACCCCGCGCCTACACACACACACTCACCAAAATGTCCTCACTTATCACCTGAACCGTCTGCTCCAAATCATCATCATCGCCTTTACACCCCGTAATCTATTCAACCACCCCCCACTCCCGTCTCTCTGCACCCCGTCCTGTGTTCTGTCTGTTCTTCTCTTCCACTTCATCCACTTCCACTTTTTCTCCCTCCATATAAAACGGCTCCTCTGAGGCCCCACTGGGGAATGACGAGAACCACTCAGTCTTAACACAAGCACACTTGCATGCATTGTCTTTGTCCCCTTCAACTCATTAAAATCTGCCCCCAGAGCAGCGGGTGGGCCGCATGTCCACACTGATCAGAGTACAGTGAATTAGCAGGTAGAGCTGGAGCTTTTTAGCACCCTACTGTGCTTCTATTACTGTATATAAGAAGAGGGTTTAAAATCGACAGTTAATTTTGAGATTTAAATTGATTTATTATTCACTAACCGCTGTGAATTATTGAGAATTCACTATGAATTATTCAGTATATACAGTAAAATACTTAGTATCCACTATGAATTTTTAGTATCTACTATGAATTACTGAGAATTCACTATGAATTATTCAGTATCTACAGTAAATTATTCAGTATCCAGTATGTATTTTTCAGTATCTACTATGAATTATTAAGCATTCACTATGAATTATTCAGTATCTACAGTAAATTATTCAGTATCCAGTATAAATCTTTCAGCATCTACTATGATTTTCCAGTATGGATTTTTCAACATCTATGATTTAGAGAATTCACTATGAATTACTGAGAATTCACTATGAATTAGTTTGTATCTACCGTAAATCTATCAGTATCCAGTATGAATTTTTCCACATCTACTATGAATTATTGAGGATTCACTATGACTTATTCAGTATCTACAGTAAATTATTCAGTATCCAGTATGATTTTTTTTAGTATCCAGTATGAATTTTTCAGCATCTACTATGAATTATTGAGAATTCACTGGGAGTTTTTCAGTGCCCACAATGCATTGTTTAGAGTTTCCTCTGAATTATCCAGTATCTACTATGAATTATTGAGAATTCACTATGAGTTATTTGGTGTCTGCTAAGGATTTACTCAGTATGTACTATAAATAAATGAATATTCACTATAAACTATTCAGTATCTCCTCAATTATTTAGTATTTATTTTCTATGGATTAATGAGTATAAAGAGGGCCGGCTCTGTCCTGGGAAGCCTCTTAGTCCCAGTGCAGGTGGTGGGAGACCGGAGGATGATTGCCAAGCTGGCATCCATGCTGGAGAACAGCTCCCAACCCATGCATGAGACTCACTGGCAGAACTGGGCAGCTCCTTCAGTGACAGGCTGCTTCACCCCAAGTGTGTAAAGGAGCAGTATTGCAGTTCCTTCCTGCTGCCATCAGACTCTGCAACCAGCACTGCTCCCAGCGGACCACAGACACACACACAGAGACACACACACACACACACACACACACACACACACACACACACACACACACACACACACACACACTCTTAACCTCTATACACCTACAGGAAATAGAGTTTTTTGCAATAGGTGTCCACTATGGTTTATTCAGTATCCAGCATAAATAACCACTATGAATTGCTATAGTAGTATCTACTATAGTTTTTAAGTATCCACAATGAATTATTCAGTATCTGCTAGGAATTCTTGACTATCCACTATGAATTCTTCAGTGTCTCCTATGAATTGTTAAGTATCCACTATGATTCAGTAACCACTGAATTCCTCAGTATCCACTATGGGTTATTCAGTATCCAGCATAAATTATTTAGTATCCACTATGAGTTTTCAGTATCCACTATGTATTATTGAATGTTCACTATGAATCATTTAGTATCTCAGTATGAATTAAATAGTATCCACCACAATAAATTCTTCAGTCTCCACTATGGATTATCCAAAATCCATCATAAATTATTCAATATCCACTATGAATTATTCAGTATCTGCTATATATATATATTTGAGTATCCACTATGATTCAGTAACCACTATGAATTCATCAGTGTCCACTATGGATTATCCACAATCCATCCTAAATTATTCAATATCCACTATGAATGTTTCAATGTCCACTATACATTCTTCAGTGTCTATTGTGAAGTGGTACCACTAATTAATTAACCACTATGAGTTCTTTAATGTCCACTATACAATATTCAGTATCTAGTATGAATTGCTTGGTACCTACAATGGGGTTTTCAGTATCCACTATGAATTAATTATTGAATTGAGTATCACTATAAATGATTTGGTATCCACTATGAATTATTAAGTCTGTACTATGGATTATCCAGTGTCTAGTATGAATTATTAAGTATCCACTATAATTCAGTAGCCACTATGAATTCCTCAGTGTCCACTATGGATTATCTACAATCCAGCATAAATTATCCAATATCCACTATGAATTATTCAGTATTTGCTATATATTACTGAGTATCCACTATGATTCAGTAACCACTATGAATTCCTCAGTATCCACTATGAATTATCCCAAATCCAGCATAAATTATTCAATATCCACTATGAATGTTTCAATATCCCCTATAAATTCTTCAGTGTCTATTGTGAATTGTTGAGTATCCACTATGAGTTCTTTATAGAGTGTCCACTACACAATATTCAGTATCTAGCATGAATTGTTTGGTATCTACTATGGGTTTTTCAGTATCCACTATGAATGAATTATTGAATTGAGTATTCACTATAAATTATTAAGTATCCACTATGAATTCATCAGTGTCCACTGTGGATTATCCACAATCCATCATAAATTATCCAATATCCAATATGAATTATTCAGTATTTGCTATATATTACTGAATATCCACTATGATTCAGTAACCACTATGAATTCCTCAGTGTCCACTATGGATTATGCCAAAATCCAGCATAAATTATTCAATATCCATTATGAATGTTTAAATATGAATTGTATATATGAATTGTTGAGTATCCACTATGAGTTTTGTCAGTATACACTATGAATTAACTCTTGAAGAGAGTATTCACTATGAATCATTAAGCCTGTACTATGGATTATTCCATGTCTAGTGGGAATTATTAAGTATCCACTATGATTCAGTGGCCTTATTTAGGATCCAGTAGGTTATTTAGTATCCAGTATGAAATTTATGTAATTTATGTTGCTTGAGGGCGATTACGATACAGGCCAGGGGCATAGAACCGAAAGCCTGGGTTCAGCAGAGTTTGGTTTACACATCATGTAAAAGGTTCAGGGAAGATCCACAGTCAGCAGGATTGGGGGGTGGGGTCGTGTTCACCCCACATTTCAGAGAACAGAAGTATTTGTTTTCTTAAGCGCTGTAGACTTCTGGGAAATGAAGTCTGTAGCTAAAGGTTCTTTTTACAAAGTTCTTCACACTCACTCAAATCAGTGGTTCTCGAACAGGTCTTCAGGGACTACCCAGACAGTTCAGACTTCTGTTCAACTCAACTTTCAACACAGGGACAGAGCCAAGAAGGTGGCCCAACTGGACCTGGAGGTCCCTCAGGACCAGTCTGAGAAGCATTGCTTTTGGTTCTCCGTTGGCATTGCTGAAAGGGAAGATATTGCTGTAGGTAGGCCACACCTCTGAATCCATTGCAAACTGGAATGATGGCATATATCATTCAAGTGTTTGGCTCTGGCTTCAAAAGCTTCATGCCCTCCTCCTACTCCAAACATCTCCCTCCAGCTTGCAGCCAGAAGAAGTTTATTGATTAGCGCTGAAAGTTCAACGGATGCAAATGGTTGAAAGCCCGCTAGAGGCTGTATTTTTAATCACAGCTCCAGCCTGCCTGCCTGCTTTGAGAGAGGACAGGAGGGAAAGGTTACAGGCTCATCTGATCTCTCCGCCTGACACTTGGAGAAGATCTGATCTGCTGTAAGAGTTGCTTCGTCTCATAAATGTTGGATGGCCGAGCTCGGAGAGTGTCAGAGTCTGCGCTTGCGTGTGCGGTTGTACACCATCATGTCTGGAGCTGGTAAGCCGGGGAAAGCCAGTTTCTCCTCGTTGGGTGGTCCTCGGATTGTGAACGGACTCCAGGGAGAAATAAGGAAATAACAGCCCGCCTCCACGCGGAATAATGAGTAAGGGTTCGTTAGAAAGGGGACAAAATCACCACCAGACCTACAAAGATGTCACAGGAAGCAAGAAAATCCACTTCTGGACGAACTGATCACCAGAGCCACCAGCTAACAGACATCCATACTGACGAGCCTCATACTCATACTGTGTAATGGGGGATAGGGTCGGCCTTCCTGTCCACCCAGAGACAACAGGGCCAGCTAAGTTGTCTGGGACTTTTTGGCTAGGGGTGGACATATTGGTCATTTCTCTGGCCATCATTCTGGACAATAGAAACTTAGAGTAGAAACATTCATACACTTATCAGCAACCAAATTTGAATGGCACCCTAGTGGCTATTTCACTGCCCAAGTGAAATTGTATTATTATTATTATTATTATAAAATATTTTAATATAATTATACAATTGCAATGCTCCCAACACTAGTGAGGGTGAAGACCACGTGTACAGCCAGCCAAGGCCTCTCTTTCAAACTGCTGCCAATCGGTCAACATCACCGAGCAACCAACCAACCAACCAACGCGCCTGGAGGGAAACGCTGTATACCCGGCTCCAATGCATCGGTCAGCAGACGCCAGTGGCGGCCAGCACCAGCCAGCACTGCACTGGAGTGATGTGAGGAGCGAGCACCATCTACTACCCTGGAGAGAGCAAGACCAACTGTCATTGTGATGGCACCTTATTCCGCTGGACCACTGGGCATCCGGCCCAATATTAATATTTTATAATATATTATTAAAAATGTTTTTTAGGACTGAAAAATGCTGAAAAATAGAGACCGATATGAATTGATTGATGCCAGGTGGGTATTTTCCACCTCTTTTCCGGTGACTCATGACAACTGGTGGCGTATTTGTTTTACTGGAGTTACTGGTTTTAATCGGAGGAGTTACGGTGTTTGCATGTTGAAGCTACACAAATAAACACAGTGTCTAGAATTGCGAAGCACTTCCTGTGAGGTACTAGGATTTTTTTTTGCTGTGTAAAAAGCATATGGGTCTTTCATTCTTGTTGGATGCGCTGTATTTTTATTTTTCTCTCTCATTTGGATGGATTAGTGAGTGCTAATTTTGTTTGCTAATTTTTTTTTTATATGTTATCTTATATTCTTTATCTAGACAGTGCTCTGAATGAGGGGGGAAAATTACAGCGTATCCAACAAAAATGATTCATATTCCTATTCTTGACAAGAAATATACGATGAGTTATATCACACATATAAAATAAAAGTTAGCAAACAAAATTACC
Source organism: Salminus brasiliensis (assembly GCF_030463535.1). Classification (NCBI taxonomy): domain Eukaryota; kingdom Metazoa; phylum Chordata; class Actinopteri; order Characiformes; family Bryconidae; genus Salminus; species Salminus brasiliensis. Next base: position 39,830,955 of record NC_132885.1, on the reverse strand, counting down.
ACTTACCAATCCATCCAAATGAGAGAGAAAAAAATACATGCCTATAAGATTTTCATTCTTGTTGGATGTGCTGTATTTTTTCCCCTCATTGCTAATTTTGTTGGATAATTTTCATTTTATGTGTGCGATATGTGACTTCTCTTAATTTTCCTGAGATCTTCCCACTTTGTTAAATCATTTTCTCAGATGTTTGTTTTTGACTTTTTTTGGACAGGAAATATAAGAAAAGTCACATATCTCACACATAAAATGAAAATTAGCAAATAAAATTAGCACTCTAAATGAGGGGAAAAAATACAGCACATCCAACAAGAATGAAAGACTTATAGGCACATATTTTTTTCTCTATCATTTGGATGGATTAGTGAGTGCTAATTTTGTTTGCTAATTTTTATTTTATATGTTATGTTATATTCTTTATCTAGACAGTGCTCTGAATGAGGGGGGAAAATTACAGCGTATCCAACAAAAATGATTCATATTCCTATTCTTGACAAGAAATATACGATGAGTCATATCACACATATAAAATAAAAGTTAGCAAACAACATTAGCACTTACCAATCCATCCAAATGAGAGAGAAAAAAATACATGCCTATAAGATTTTCATTCTTGTTGGATGCACTGTATTTTTCCACCTCATTCAGAGCACAGTCTGGATTGGTAAGTGCTAATTTTGTTTGCAAATTTTCATTTTTATATGTGTGACTTTTCTTATATTTCCTGTCCAAAAACAAACATCTGAGATTATACAGCTTTGTTAAATCATTTTCTTTACATATCAAATAAGAATATCAGTGAGGCATAGAGTATACTCCTGCACAATGAGGCCCTTCGCTACTTGAATGCACCACGATCTATAATCCAATTTACAGAATCATGGGAAATGTGGTCATTACAGTCAGTGTACTGCAGAACACTGAACTAGCTAATGTTTGTTTTGTTTTTTTTCCCATGAATTTTACGCACAATAGCGATGACAGCGGATGTTGATATTTCATTGGTTGTAAGTTCTAGTGTTAGTTAACCAAATTCCAGCATCTTCCACCCGTCACATGCTAATGTCAAACTGACTTTTAGTCATGAGGTTGTAAGGTGGCCAAATCCAAACATCTGGTGGACGTCAAAATGTTGACGTTGACTCGATGTAACCTTCTAACATCATTAGATGTTATCACCTTATAGGTTGTTGGTGGCATCAGCTTATATCTAATGTTGGAGCTTCACCTCAACCCAGTGTTGGTTTTTAATTTCCATCAGAAATTCAATGTCTGTCCAACGTTGGAAATTAGAACTAAGATTTCCGCCAAACACCTTTCTGGCGCCAAATTGATGTCTGGTGTCTGCTGGGAAATGAAACCCAGCACTCGCCTACACAGCACTCAGGATGTGTGTGGAATGTGTAAATACACTTGGTCAATAAATAAATCCAACTGTGAATCTGAAACAAAGAGGAAGTCGGGACTAAGACTTATAACAGACGTTGCGAGAACCCAGCCCAACGCACAGCATCTGTGGGGAATGTTGGCATCGGGCTCTGGTTACAGTGGAGCAGAACGGCGCTGCAACGTCAGGTCCAGCTCCAGCGCTGATCGCTCGTTCTCGCTCTGATTAGAGGTGTTTATGCAGGTCATATGATCTGGAGTGACAATAGAGCAGAGGCCAGGACTGAATCTAAATCCAAACACCAGCCTAATGAGGACCAGGCCAGGCTTCGGGGTTTTCCCTCCCATTGCCTCGGAGTGCGACAGGCCCAATCAGGACGGCTGCACCTGATTGGAAGAGGCTGCTCGTACTGCTTTGTCTTCTTCCAGTTAAATCCTACAGTTTTCTCCAGTGATTCAGGCATAAAGACAGTGGAGAAGGTGATGCCATAGAAGAGGGGTCTTCAAATCTGGACCCTGAATCCAGATTCCAGTCCTGGAGCTTGTTGAACAGTTGAACAGTTAATCTAACTGATTGTCTATGTAGTGTCAGATCTACCAAGGACTGGATTTCAAAGTCCAGACTGGAAACTGGATTCAAGGTCCAGATTTGAGGACCTCTGCTATGGAGGAACCATATTTGGTTCCATAAAGAACCATTTTTATATTAAATATGTAAGTAAATAACTGTTCCAAAAGGTTTAAAGAAGTGGGATGTAAAGGCTCTTCCTAACACTCTGCTTTTGGTTCCATAAAGAACCACTTTTCTAAAAGATGTGTTCTCTGTGGAACCATAACTGAAGTGTTGAGGAACCACAAAGAACACATCTCTTAGAAGAATGGTTCCCTAAAGAATCTTAAAGGTATTAAGAAGTGGATGTAAAGGCACTCCTCAACACTGAAGAATGGTTCTTCATGGAACCACTTTTCTAAAATATGTGTTCTCTGTAGAACCTAAATTGAAGTATCAAGAGGAACCATGAATAGCACTTCAATTTTGGTTCCACAAAGAACATATCTCTTAGAGGAATGGTTCTTCATGGAACCACTTTTCTAAAAGATGTGTTCTCTGTGGAACCATAACTGAAGTGTTGAGAAACCACAAAGAACACATATCATAAGACACATACATAAGAATGGTTCCCTAAAGAACCTTAAAGGTTTTAAGAAGTGAATGTAAGGGCTCTTCTCAACACTCTGCTTTTAGTTCCATAAAGAACCACTTTTTTAAAAGATGTGTTCTCTGTGGAACCATAATTGAAGTGTTGAAAGGAACCATGAAGAGCACTTCAATGTTGGTTCCACAAAGAACACATCTCTTAGAATAATGGTTCTTCATGGAACAACTTTTCTAAAAGATGTGTTCTCTGTAGAACCAATATTGAAGTGTTGAGGAACCACAAAGAACACATCTCTTAGAAGAATGTTCCCTAAAGAACCTTAAAAGTTTTAAGAAGTGAATGTAAAGGCTCTCCTCAATACTGAAGAATGGTTCTTCATGGAACCACTTTTCTAAAAGATGTGTTCTCTGTAGAACCTAAATTGAAGTGTTGAGAGGAACCACGAAGAGAACTTCAATTTTGGTTCCACAAAGAACACATCTCTTAGAAGAATGGTTCCCTAAAGAACCTTAACGGTTTAAAGAAGTGGATGTAAAGGCTCTTCTCAACACTGAAGAATGGTTCTTCATGGAACATCTTTTCTAAAAGATATGTTCTCTGTAGAACCAATATTAAAGTGTTGAGGAACCACAAAGAACACATATCTCTTAGAAAAATGGTTCCCTAAAAAAACCTTAAAGGTTTTAAGAGGTGCATGTAAAGGCTCTTCTCAACACTCTGCTTTTGGTTCCATAAAGAACCACTTTTCTAAAAGATGCTTTAAGGTTCTTTAGGGAACTATTTTTCTAAGAGATATGTTCGTTGTGGTTCCTCAACACTTCAGTTTTGATTCCACAAAAATAATATCCTTAAAGAACCAATTTTTTAGTGTAGAGAAGAGCCTTTACATCCACTTCTTAAAACCTTTAAGGTTCTTTAGGGAACCTTTTTTCTAAGAGATGTGTTCTTTGTGGTTTCTCAACACTTCAGTTATGGTTCCACAGAGAACACATCTTTTAGAAAAGTTGTTCTATGAAGAACCATTCTTCTAACAGATGTGTTCTCTGTAGAACCAACATTAAAGTGTTGAGAGGAACCATGAAGAGCACTTCAATGTTGGTTCCATAAAGAACACATCTCTTAGAGGAATGGTTCTTCATAGAACAACTTTTCTAAAAGATGTGTTCTCTGTGGAACCATAACTGAAGTGTTGAGAAACCACAAAGAACCTTAAAGGGTTAAAGAAGTGGATGTAAAGGCTCTTCTGAACACTGTGCTTTTGGTTCCATAAAGTACCATTCTTCTAAGATATATGTTCTATATCTGGGGTTCTGAGGTTCCCCACTGTTTTCCTTAGAAAGAACAGGAGCCATGATGCAACACGGGAGTGATGTAAGGCATTAGCAGAGGTTAGCATTACAAGACAGCATTGATCCACAGGCTCTCTGAAAAGCAGTCGTGTCATAATCTGTAATTATGTTGTAATTGGCTCAGAGGTATCCGATCTCCATGTAACTCAGCGTTTGACATCTGCTTCTTTTTAAAAGGGACACACGAGCAGTTGCTAAGACCACTGCAGGCCAGGAGAAGCCAGCAACTGGACTCGCAAAACTTACAATTAGAATTTAGGTTTATTGTGAGGTTTAGGGTTGAGATTATGGTTAGGATTAGAGTGAGTGTTGATATAAGTTTAGGATTAAGGTTGAAGTTGGGATTAATGTGAATATTAAATTTAGGACTGAGATTATGGTTAGGATTAGACTAACGATAATCAGTGTTAGGCAAACGTTTAGGGTTGAGGTTATGATTAGAGTGAGTACTGAGTTTGGGTTTAAGCTTAATTGTTAGCGTGAGTATTAGTTTTAGTCCTGAGGTTAATGTTAAGAGTTGAAGTTCAGGTAAGAATAGAGTCAATGTTAGGCTTAAGGTTAGAGTTAGAGCTGGGGTAAAGGTCATGTTAAGAGTGAGGGTTAGGTTTGGGTTTAGAATTTAGGTTAAGTTTAGGATTAGAGTGAGTGTTAGGTTAAGGGTTAGAGTGAGTGTTAGGTATAGGTTTAAGATTAATGTTGAAGTTGATATAAACATGAGTGTTAAATTTAGGCCTGACATTATGGTAAGAATAGAGTCATGGTTAGGTTTAGGTTAGGGTTAGAGCTGGGGTTAAGGTCATGTTAAGAGCGTGGGCTAGGTTTGAGTTTAGAGTCTAGAGGTTAAGATTAGGGTTAGAGTGAGTGTTAGATTTAGGCCTGATGTTAAGGTCAGTGTTAGGCATAGGGTTGAGATTAAGGTTATCATTAGAGTGAGTGTTTAGGTTTCGGTAAGAATAGATCCAAAGTGAGGTTTATGCTTGAGGTTAAGGTTAGCGCTAGAGTCAGTGCTAGGTTCAGGTTTAGAGTTGAGGTTTGCACTAGAGTCAGTTCTAGGTTCAGGTTTAGAGTTGAGGTTTGTGCTAGAGTCAGTTCTAGGTTCAGGTTTAGAGTTGAGGTTTGTGCTAGAGGCAGTGCTAGGTTCAGGTTTAGGGTTAAAGGTTAAGGTCAGTGTAAAATTCCGGTATGGAAATTAAGGTTTTGGTTAGGGTAACTGTTAGGTTCAGGTTTAAAGTTGAGGTTAGCGCTAGAGTCAGTGCTAGGTTCAGGTTTAGAGTTGAGGTTTGCACTAGAGGCAGTGGTAGGTTCAGGTTTAGAGTTGAGGTTTGCACTAGAGTCAGTGCTAGGTTCAGGTTTAGAGTTGAGGTTTGCACTAGAGGCAGTGCTAGGTTCAGGTTTAAAGTTGAGGTTAGCGCTAGAGGCAGTGCTAGGTTCAGGTTTAAAGTTGAGGTTAGCACTAGAGGCAGTGTTAGGTTCAGGTTTAGAGTTGAGGTTAGGGTTAGGGTGAGTGTTTGACTCTAGTGCTAACCTCAACTTTAAACCTGAGCCTGTGTTAGGTTCAGGGTTAGAGTCGAGATAATTCCTGTTATGGTTTTGCACAGATCGGTAGCTCACGCTGTGAGAACTGGCTGCTAGTGCTCGTCTCTCTCACTGCCAGCATTAAAATGTAATGCGCTAACATCTAATGCACTGTAAATAATATATCTGCCATATCAGCAGCTGGACCAGTCACAGAGGTGCTCTCTGAGTGGGTTCTGGTGGAGATCAGGAGAGGATATCTAACAGATGACCTGCCAACGAGACGGAGAGACGTCTTGATGAGGAGAGAGAGGAGCCTTAGAGACTCTGCCATCAGCAAAACCTGATCCTGCGCTGAGGGGCAAGGCCAGACCGCTGACACGGCGAGTACCTGAACGCAAATATGACCAGACCAAGAAGCCCAGCAGAGGATTGATGCCTTAACGAAGAATTAATGGGCAACAGTTTGGCCCTCTGTCCACTCTGGGAATGTATATGTACTGCGAACCTAGCAGTTAGCGCAAGCCGTCACTGCCAATCACGTCGTTAGCTTATGGGCTATTACGAGGCGCCAAGTGACGAGTTACAGAAGCGAGTGGAGGGTCGTAAAAGGCGCAATGCTCACATTATTGATTGACCGGCATATTCTCAGAACTGCAATAAGATATAAAGCCTTTAATAAAAACAAATGATAATGACCTTCTCAATGGGCAGGGAAGGGAACGGGGCTGCTAATAGACTTAGAAGGCTCTAGATGTTGGGGAGGGGGGGGTATAATTGCCAGGCTTCTTGTCGGGGAAACAAACTGTGGTATCTAGACAACTATGCCAGAACATCAGGTCTTGTGGGGTGTTCTTGGTAGGCAGTGGTCAGTGCCTACCAAAATTCCTCCAAGAAAAGCCAACCTGTGAACTGGCAGCAACAGGGTCATGGGTGCCCAAGGCTCGTTGAAGCAATCCATGGTCCCACTTGAGCAGAAGGATCTTCTGCAAACATAAGTCTTGGTGCCCGATTCCACTGGACACCTTCAAATGTATTGAGAGAGACCTTCACAACATATTAGTGGGTGTTTTTAATGAAGTGCATGATCCGGAACGATTCGTCCATCCTGTGGTGCAAGGTAGGTGACCAGTGGCCGCATCGCTGGCTGCCACTGCAGAAGGTTCTATTGCCCTCCGTCTCTCGCAAACAGCCTAATTAGCTTGTTATTTTGCTATGCTAAACTATTCTCGGCATCTGCGGGGAAAAAAGGGCCCCTGCCACGCATCCTCCATGCTTTCAGAGGCTCGGCCAACCAGGGAGAGCGAGCAGCGCCTCGCGGAGAGGGGGAGGCCAATCAACGTTGTGCAGAATGGCATTTTCAATAGCCTTTTCAGAAATGGTGCGCTGGCAATTATATCCCCCCTCCCCAACTCCACTTCCTGCCAAGCGGCCTTTTTTCATGACCCGTAATTCTAGGGCTGATTCATGCCTTTTTTCCCCTCCCTCCCCTTTTCTCTTTCTGTTTTTCTCCCCTCTTCCATTTGGTTTTGACGCCGTCTTGGCAAGACGAACTGTGGAGAATCGTGGTTATCGAGGATCACTGATGAGCCAGCGGCGGGTGGAGAGGATTGAGACCATAGCTGGATGGTTGGGAGGGGGGAATGGGATGGAGGGAGGATGAAGGAAAGACAAAGAGGGTACATTCTCATAAGGAGATGTTGAAGGAGATTAAGGGAAGACTTCCATTACCTTCCCCAATCTTTCCATTTGCCCTGGCCACACTATCTCACTACCCTTCTATTTCTGTCTCTCGCGCTAGACCTGAGGGAGGTTCTCTGGCTGGTGGATTGATGAACTGAGATTAGGTTAATGCCAGCTGTGGAATGCATGCACACACCTGAGGCATGCTCATGCATGGCCATTAGAGGTGCACTGATAGGGAATTTTTTGGGCAAGGACATTACTGGCGATTACCAAGATCAATTACTGGTAATTGCTGGTAGTTTTTGGGAGTCATGTCTATCCACATCTCAAGTAAACATGAGCATTGACACTATCGTCAGGAGACTTACTTCACCTTCAATTCTTAAGCCCTAGAACTTGCAGTTGACCACACGGACAAGGAAAAGCTTCCTGGGAAAAGTTTGTTTGTTGCATGTTCCGAGAAGTAAAGGTCAAGCATTCAACCCTGAGAACTGTACCGTACCAACTGTTAAGCATGGTGGTGGGAGCATCAAGCCCTGGGGCGGTTTTGTGGCCAGTAGAACTGGTCTACTGGACTGGAACAAAGACACCTGAGTGAACACTGGGAGAAAACATCCCACGGATGTTGACCGGGGTGAGGTCCAAACCTACAACCCCACACTCCAGCAGTGCCACCATGCCAGGAAACCAGTTAATTACCGGGAAACCAATTAATTGTGAGGAAATTTCTAAATTCTTCCAAGATGAGTGCTCACATATCCAACCGGAATTCTGCCAGAAGCTTGGTAATGGCTACCAAAAACCTCTGGCCAAGGTGTGTCCTGCTAAGGGACATTCAGTCAAATACTAGGCATGCAGTACATATGTTTGACCATGTGTAGCACCCATCATACCATAGCAGCCATCTAGTAACCACCTAGCAAAACCATAGCAACCACCTAACAATGCCGTAGCAACCTCCTAGAAATCAACCAGAAACATTACAGCAATGCAATCACCTTGCACCACTGTAGCACCCATCCGGCAAGCACTTAGCATCACCATAATAATCACATGGGATAGCACAGCTGCAGTAAACTAGCAGCCCCCTAGTAACCACTTAGCAATGCCATAGCAACAAGCAGGAAAACCATAGCAACCACCTAACAATGCCATAGCAACCTCCTAGAAATCACCTAGAAACATTATAGCAATGACTTAGCATCACCATAGCAACCACCTGAGATACCCAGCAACTGCCTGAAATACCATTGCAATCACATTATTGCACCACTGTAGCACCCATCCGGCAAGCACTTAGCATCACCATAGTAATCACATGGGATGGCACAGCTGCAATAGACTAGCAGCCACCTAGTAACCACTTAGCAATGCCATAGTAACAAGCAGAAAAAATCATAGCAACAACTTAGCAACCACCTAACAATGCCATAGCAACCTCCTAGAAATCCCCTAGAAACATTGTAGCAATGACTTAGCATCACCATAGCAACCACATGAGATACCCAGCAACTGCCTGAAATACCATTGCAATCACATTATTGCACCACTGTAGCACCCATCAGGTTTCTGACCATGTGTTGATTCCATAAGTTGCTTTGGATAAGAGTGTCTGCTAAATGAGACGCAGGAAGTCACCAGGTGTAGACGTTAACCGGGTGTAAACGGGTGTAAACCGGGTCCACAGTGCTTATACACAGTCATTCACAATGCTAATGTAACATTAGGGGATATACGGCCTCCTTATAGTAAAGTACTGAGTGTTTTTGCACTGTTCTTGGCATAACCGTAGCATCCCTGTCTGAGCTAAATTCCAACATGGGTCTGATACATCGTGCACTCCTATTCGCCATCCTCAGATCAGCCTTTCTCCGATTAACTTCACCAACTGATTGAAATCGATTCCAAGAGCAACTCTCTAAGTGGATAATCCCGTACAGACGCCAGCCTACACAGGCTCCGAACCAGGGGCCAGCTCATTCACATGCCGCTGCGCTCCAGAGCACTGGGGGGAAAACAGCAGATGTTGGAGTCAGAACTTCACATGATGTCTCAACTGATCTCACTAATCTGTGAAATACTGCTTTCCTTCCGACACCAGACTCCGCTCAGGGGTGGGCGGACAGACAGCGTGTTAATGGTATGGCAATCTCAGTAAACACTTCTGCGAGAACAACCAATCAGCAGCTTTATAGCAACCACCTGGGATACCTAGCAACACAACAACACAGTAACCACTAAACAACATCACAGCAACTGCCTGAAATACCATCGCAATCACATTGCACCACTGTAGCGCCCATCTGGCAAGCACTTGGGATAGCATAGCTGCAATAAACTAGCAGGCAACTAGTAACCACTTAGCAATGCCATAGCAACAAGCAGGAAAACCATAGCAACAACTTAGCAACCTCCTAGAAATCACAGAGAAACATCATAGCAACCATCTAGCATCACCATAGTAACCACTTAGTAACCATCCATCAACTATTTAGCAACCACCTATCAACTACTTAGCAACTTCATAGCAACCACCTGGGATACCCAGCAACACAACACCACCACCTTAAAAACCACTTAACAACATCATAGCAACTGCCTGAATTACCATTGCTATCACCTTGCACTATTTGGCAAGCGCTTAGCAACACCATAGTAACCACATGAGATAGCAGTAGCAATACCATAGCAGCCACCTAGTAACCACCTAGCAACACCATAGCAGCAAGCAGGAAGACCATAGCAACCACTTAGCAATCACTTAACATTTTAGCAACTGCCTGAAACACCATTGCAATCACCTTGCACCACTGTAGTACCCATCTGGTAAGCATTTAACAATACCTTCGCAACCACCTGAGAAACATAGCAACCACCTTGCAACAATAAAGTAATCAACTAGCAACCACTTAGCAACATCTTCACAACCACCCGAGATTCTATTGCATCCACTTAGAAACACCATAGCAACCACCTAGCAACACCATATCAACCACTTCGCAACCACCCATCAACCCTTCAGCAACTTCATAGCAACCACCTGGGATACTATAGCAACCACACAGCAACTACCTAGCATAGCCATGTCAACTGTTTGGGATACCATAGCAACCAGTGCATTTTCCTAGCTGATAAAAGTGTCTCTTTAAAGATCCATCCACTGAAAGTTGTTTTAGGTGGTTTGAGGATGGCCATCGTTCATTTTCTGCCAATCCTCCCTCACTTTCACAGTCCTCCTGCAAGGCAGGCGTGTTTAATAAAATATAATAAAAGTTATTAAAATGGCTCTTTCTAATGCTAATAATACCTGATTCGTGGCTTTTCCTTCAAAGCGAATAGCATTTCCTTTGCTCCAAGACTCCGAGACATGGAGAAAAAAAAGAGGTCATTCGGGATTCTAAACCTATCCACCTTCCACACCCTCTCTCCCCCTTCCTCGCTTCCCTCCATCCTTTACTCCAAGCAGGTGGAGCAATAATGCAGTTTATTTTCTCTCAATATCCCCCTCCTGTTTCCCCTCCACCTGGTTCACTCACCCTAATTCAATTCCCCCTCTCTCTCTCTCTCTCTCTCTCTCTCTCTGAGTGTGTGTCACTTCATCATTCTGCACACATCCCTCTTTTTCACGAAAAGAAAAGCTGCTCTCGGCGGGCCTTGCAAGAAGGTTAGCAGGTTAGCATAGCGCAGCGCCGCGTTGCACTGCATTATCTGATTATTAAGCAGTGCGGAGGGAAGAGCGCTGCGGAGCAACGAGCAATCTGGCCACGATAGCTTTCTTTTGCTTGTGTGTGTGTGTGTGTGTGTGTGTGTGCGCGCACGAGTGGAGGACCTACACCAGCTCTTCCTCCATTGAGGTCTTCCTCTCTCGTTTGCCATACAGCTGTAGCGATACTGGCACAAGTGTAGGGTAGCAGGCAGTGAACAGACAGGACATGGGGTCATGTGCATTCCATGTGTACCCAAACTTTTGCTTCATGCCCTTGTTTGGAACCTTACTTAAAATAATCCAGAAATACTGTTTCATCTTTTTTAATTTTATGCCAGAAATCAGGTCACCTTTCACTTGCTCAGCTATGGCCATAAATCGACGAAAGTATTGGGACACCTGCTCATTTATTGTTTCTTCTGAAATCAAGGGTATTAAATCAAATAAAAAAAGAGAGTATCCTGCTTTTGTTGGAGTATCTGTCTCTACTGTCCAGGGAGGAAGGCTTTCTACAAGATTTTGGAGGAGCATTGCTGTGAGGGTTTGACTGCATTCAGCAACAAGAGTTTTAGTGAGTTCTGGAGGTTGGATGATGATGATGATGATTATGATCTGATGATAGCCACCCAGCCTCATCTTTCCCAACTCTCCAACTCATCCCAAAAGCATTCCAGAGAACACAGTTAGTTCCACTGCTCCACAGCTCAATGCTGGGAGGGGGAAGGGGGCTTTACCCCCCTCTAGCCCACGCCTGGCATTAGGCATGGTGGCAATACGTTCATGTTCATCTGCTCTAGAGAGTCCTTTTCTACTGGCAGTACTTCTCTTGCATACAGGGACTAGAAAAGCTGTGTTTGTGTGTGTCAGTGCAATTGGTGCAACTTAAAGTAGCTGAATGCATTCATTAGAAGGGGTGTCCACAAACATTTGACAAATAAAATATCTTTTCACATGTAATGTTCTGCCCTAATATCAGGAACTGAAATACTTTTTTTCTCAATGATCTGAATAAAAGAGCTGAGCTGCAGAGAGGGAAATTTAAGTACATGAGAATGGCTTGGATTGTTTAGGATTGTCCAAACAGGTATAAATATTGGTCAGCCGCTGCGGAAACTCTGGTGTCTCGTGTTTGACAGATTTGGCCTTCACATGTAGACCAGCTTCCTTGTTCAAGTTGACAACTCGATACAGCTGTCAAATGCAATGAAATGCTAACTGCAAAACACACACAAACACACACACACACACACACACACACACACACACACACACACACACACACACACACCGCTCTGCATGCTGAGCAGTAGTTTTCAGTCCAGTCTCTGCAGAGCAACACATAACCTATAGCCCAGCTTTTGAAATAATGAGTAATCATACTTTTGTCATTTAATATTTCAATTCAATAACAAGAATTTATACGTCGAACAAAATGTAAATATGAACCTCATTACATTTATCTTACAAACTCTGGAATAAATATATTATAGTTGTTATTATTATTATTATTATTATTATTATATAACATTATAGGCAAACATTATAGTTTATTTATAATAACAATATTGTACAAAACTAGTGCCTAAATTTGAGTACCACACGCATCCGCAAACCGAAGGTAAAAACAGGTTAACAACACGGTACATGAGTATGCCAGGCCAGTAGGGGGCGATAATACCTCTCTTTTGAAGTTTTTAATTATTTGAGGTCAGTCACCTCGAGATCACTGTGAGCATGCATAATGTACAAACTGTAGACCATGAAGCTGAAGCAGAGATGTTCTAACCTCACCTCAGGGAGCTTCACAGCCCAAATCCTGCCAGAAAATAAAAGCTGCTGCGAACTGTGATCCTGTTTAATGTGGCATTGCTAGGCTAGCATTTCTAACTCCACCAGATTTTTTTTTTTACAGCTGCCCGGTCTCATGAGGAATTTGTGCATATCTGACTAAAAGAATGTGTCAGGATTTGTACAATGTGTAGTAAACATAGACCAACCCTCATACATATACATGAATTACTGACACGACCCAGACATGCAGAAATCAAAGGATTCAAACAGAGAAGAACTGAACCTACTATACCTCAACCTAAACCTAATTCTAACCTTACTTAAACCTGAGCCTAACCTACTACACCCCAACCTAATTCGTTCACCTATAACGTTAACCTAACCTAAACTTAACCTTCTACACCTAAACTAAACTTAACCTACTACACCTAAACCTAATTCTAACCTTAACCTAACCTCCACTTAACCTTCTACACCTAAACTAAACTTAACCTACTACACCTAAACCTAATTCTAACCTTAACCTAACCTCCACTTAACCTTCTACACCTAAACTAAACTTAACCTACTACACCTAAACCTAATTCTAACCTTAACCTAACCTCCACTTAACCTTCTACACCTAAACTAAACTTAACCTACTACACCTAAATCTAATTCTAACCTTAATCTAACCTCCACTTAACCTACTACACCTATACTGAACTTAACCTACTACACCTAAAACTAATTCTAGCCCTAAACTTAACCTAACCTACACCTAAACATACCCTAAGCTACACCTAAACCTACTTCTAACCCTTACACTAGCTCTAAACCTAACCTAACCTACACCCAAACTTAACCTACTACACCTAAACCTACTTCTAACCCTAACTCTAAACTTAACCATAGTATAATGTAAGGTTCTTACTGTTTCTGCAGGAGCTTCTATCCATCGATTCCTCTTTAGAAGCTCCACACTGGAGAAAAGTTGTAGCAGCACTGTTTTCTCATTTCTTCTTTGAGCACATGGCAGTACAGGTTGTGCATATCTGGCAAAACAGCACCACCAGTGGCTGGGAGTTGTGGTGTAAATCATGAAAAAAAAATATTTACAAAATATCAAATGTGACAAACTGTGGGGCACAGTTTTAGTGTGTACGAACTTCATGAGATCTTGCTGTTTACAAGCAGTGTTTTTGGGTGGAGGCCACAAAGTGACCCAATAAAGGCTATAGCTTGGCATCAACATTCATCCAAACTCAAGTCCACGTCACAGCGGATTCGCCCCCATTATTCTCTGCAAAATGAAGACCTGCTCCATCCTCTTCTGCTGCAGCGTTCCCTACTCGATTCCTAAATGTCATCTCTAATGACTTCTACTCCTGTAAGGGAGGAGAAGAGCAGGCTGGGCTCTGGGTTTTATCAATGAAATGCCTGAAGGGCAACCATGTAGTTCCTCAAGACGGCAGAAATGAAGACAAGAAGGACAATGGCGACTTTTGGCTAGTGTTGCCTTTAGCTAATCACAGGACATTAGCTCATGAAGTCTGGAAGCAAGCTAACAAAGTCATATATATTTATATATATAATCGACAAAGAGTGGCAGATGAGTGAACATGGGCGCCTGCTGAGGAAGCATGTTAAGGGCTGAGCGAAGAGTGCGCAAATGAGCAGTGAGAGACTTAGCGAGAGGAACTCATGAGAAATTCATGGCAGCTTGCTGAAGCTCGGCTTCATTTGATTTAGAACCCCGTTTGAACATTAAAGGCTTGTGTGGAGAGCACAGCGAGCCGTTTAGTATGCGAGAGCGAAAATAATACAGGGAATTCGTTAGACTGGAAGAAATCTGGTCTTTGCCAGAACTAGGCAAGAATTAGCCTTTAAACATCTGTATGTAGTAAAGAGCCCACGGTGGTGGAGTTGGATTTCTGATGTGCCTCCATTACTGAATGGGGCTAACTCTAACTTGAGCAAATACTCAGGATGGGTTGAAGGTCTCGTACAATGTCTTGGTGGTCCCTTGGACCAGTGTTCCAAGCATTGTTCCTTGGATGTCTTCTTCATATCGGTTTATCTGTTCAGGTTTCCATTGGATTTCATGCCTAATATTGTGAATCTTGGTTCTTTAGGGTTGTGGTTCTCAAACCAGTCCTCAGGGAGCCCCTATTACCTGCTTAAAACCTACATATGTGGTCCACGCTTCAGTTCCTCACCCTACTTACAGTACATATTGGTTTCAGAGTAGCAGGGCTATCATCAAGACCACCTTAGTCAAGTCCAAAATGAGTCTCAGGCGCTAGGAGAGTTTGCTCAGAACTTTTGGCCAGGTGTGAAAGCTGTTTTCGAGCCTGGGAGCAATCCTGAGAACCGGCCTCTGGATTTCTGATGTGCCTCTATTACTGAATGGGGCTAACTCTAACTCGAGCAAATGCTCAGGATGGGTTGAAGGTCTCGTACAATGTCTTGGTGGTCCCTTGGACCAGTGTTCCAAGCATTGTTCCTTGGATGTCTTCTTCATATCGGTTTATCTGTTCAGGTTTCCATTGGATTTCATGCCTAAAATTGTGAATCCTGTTTTTTTAGGGCTGTGGTCCTCAGGGAGCCCTTGGAGAGCCCTTTTGGCCAGGTGTGAAAGCTGTTTTCGAGCCTGGGAGCAATCCCGAGAACCGGCCTCTGGTCTTTTCTTTGGCAGTCTGGGGTTCACGTCAATTGGTCAGCTGCACATGTGGAAGCTATCTGCTGCTGGTGCCAGGTGTGGGGTTGCGTGATTGGTTCATTTTGTCACATGGCTGCTTCGCCTTTCATCTGGAACCTTGTCCCAGGTGTTCCTGCACGGTGAAATGCCATGACTCTAGAAAGCGGCATTCTTCGCTGTTTGAGGGTTTGTATCCAGGGAAAATAAGGAAAAGCAGTAAACAGATGAAGCAAGGTGCTAGATGCAAAATTGCCCAATCGATCCACGGATCGAATGGAATTCTTCTGGTGAAAGCAAACCTCTGATTATGAGCCCCTTTCTCAAGAGAGCCTAAAATTGGTTCGGGGTGCAGTCTTGTATAGTCGAGATGTGTGAAAACTCCTATGAGGACTATGACTCAACTTAAACCTAAACCTAATTCTAACCTGAAGCTAACCTAAACTTAACCTTCTACACCTAAACTAAACTTAACCTACTACAGCTAAACCTAATTCTAACCTTAACCTAACCTACACTTAACCTTCTACACCTAAACCTAATTCTAACCTTAACCTAACCTACACTTAACCTACTACACCTAAACCTAATTCTTACCTTAACCTAACCTCCACATAACCTTCTACACCTAAACTAAACTTAACCTACTACACCTAAGCCTAATTCTAACCTTAACCTAACCTCCACATAACCTTCTACACTTAAACTAAACTTAACCTACTACACCTAAACCTAATTCTAACCTTAACCTAACCTCCACATAACCTTCTACACTTAAACTAAACTTAACCTACTACACCTAAACCTAATTCTAACCTTAACCTAACCTACACTTAACCTACTACACCTAAACCTAATTCTTACCTTAACCTAACCTCCACATAACCTTCTACACTTAAACTAAACTTAACCTACTACACCTAAACCTAATTCTAACCTTAACCTAACCTCCACATAACCTTCTACACTTAAACCAAACTTAACCTACTACACCTTAACCTAATTCTAACCTTAACCTAACCTCCACATAACCTTCTACACTTAAACCAAACTTAACCTACTACACCTAAAACTAATTCTAACCTTAACCTAACCTCCACATAACCTTCTACACCTAAACTAAACTTAACCTACTACACCTAAACCTAATTCTAACCTTAACCTAACCTACACTTATCCTACTACACCTAAACCTAATTCTAACCTTAACCTAACCTACACTTATCCTACTACACCTAAACCTAATTCTAACCCTAACTCTAAACTTAACCATAGTAGAATGTGAGGTTCTTACTGTTTCTGCAGGAGTTTCCATCCATCGATTCCTCTTTAGAAGCTCCACTCTGGAGAAAAGCAGCATGAAGGAAGTTGGAGCAGCACTGTTTTCTCATTTCTTCTTTGAGCACATGGCAGTACAGGTTGTGCATATCTGGCAAAAACAGGTGACAGGTGACTATGACTCATGGAGAGTGAGTCAATACCAGGTGAAGACCAAGTGGAAATTAGTTATAAGGATGCTTCTAAAGGGGTTCTTTGAGCGACACCGTGGAGGAACCATTCTTGGAGTTGTATGTGAATTGATGCACCCTTATTAGGGTGGAGGTCCTCAAGAAAGCACAGTATCCTCACTTATCCAGACACCACAGCACCACAAGTTTGATTACTCAACTACTAACTAGTTACTACTTGGTAGTTTATTCTGTCAGCCACATCAATCTCATCTGGCGGTCAATGGGAGGCCTCGTTCAGTGGTGATGCCAGCACCATGAGGTCCAGCTATACCCCAGATCCAAGCTCTGCCTGGCTGGTGCTGTCAGGCCCTGTCCTTCTGCACTGCTGACCAATCAGTGGGAGTCTTCCAGGCTTACGGACAGTAAGCTTCCGTACACGGAGGGGGTTTGGTGGGCTTGGTTTGAAAAGAAAAGCGTGAGAAAGTGCTTGTGTGGATTGGGAGGGGTTAATGAAGGGGTTTGTTTACACCACAAAGCTGAAATCCATATCGCCAGCTAGGGTGCATCGTAATTTATGTGAGGGGGTAATAATGATGAAATTATACGTGGCCTCGTGCATGACCTAGCCAGGTGGAAGTTCTGAAATTGAATTTCTCACCTTCCCGTCGGCAGAGACGTCAAGGGTTTTCATTCATTTACGGCCCTGGGTTTAACAACAGCTTCTTGAAAGCATGCTGCTCAAGAAAGATGCATCGATTATTTTTTTTTCTCCAGTCCAACATTTCTTTCACCTTTCCAGCAAACCAGTGCTGGGAGCATGTTCGAGCTGGAACCAAAGTCTTTTATGCTCTTGGCAGCCGTGGACAGAGGCTGGAAAATCGCCATTTCAAATGGTTTCCCTAGTACAAAACAGCCACCTGACCGCTGGGCCTTTCTGAAGAACGCCACTTCCTCTATTGAAGCTGAAAGATAGGGGTGTGAACAGTGGACATAAGCGAGGCTTCTTGCTCAGTTTGAATAATAGGAAGCGAGTTGCTGTATTGGACACCCCGTGTTAGCTCAGCTTCGCTACAAGAAACCAGGAAGCCTTTGCTGTCAAAGCTGCTGGCTTCAGTACAAATTCCAGAGAAATGTTTTTAAAATCCTTTAGAAAATGTCATTAATAGAAACGTCATATTCCTGTAAGGAATAATTTTGAACTCCCATATTTATTACTACTTCAGATGTGTAAAATTAGAATCAGGGCTGCAGGAGGAGCTGGTCTTATTTAAACCTCAGGCATTTAATGGGATCATCATAGTTAGATCCAAAAAGCTCTCTGAGGCCTTCAGAACCTGCCAACATCTGCCAACATGACCAGGTCAGATCGTTCTAGCAGGTTCAGCCCATGAGCAGACCACAGGGTGCATGAAGTCTTCAACCATCCTAGAACGCTGCCAAATGAACCAAATCAACGTTTGTAGCTCCCCTTAGCACTAGCAATGCTCTCGACACTAGGAGGGCGAGGCTTGAGCACATGATACTCTTCTCCGATACATGCAAAGCCAGCCACCCCCTTTCTTCAAAGTGCCGCCGATACGGCATGGCAGGGCTGCCAAAGCGCTCTGAGAAAAGTGCCGGGCCCCAGCACCATTGCAAGAGTGAACATCTACCCACTTGGAGAGGGGACCAGAAAATTGTGCTTCTTCAGACTCTGGCCACTGATGGCAAAGCGGCATGGCTCAGAATTCGAACTCGCAACCCCCCAGGCCATATTGGCAGCGAATTCGACTGCTGAATTGGATATTTTGAATAAATAAAGAATGAAGTATGACAGAAATAATGCAGATAATTGTGTAGACATGACCATGACCCTTTCATTCTAACCCCCCCCCCGGGGGACTTGCGGATTTGAGACTGGAGAGACCTATTGTTTTTGTGGACTCAAGGATTCAGGCTGATGCAGGAAAAGAAAGAATGGCATCGTGCCATCTCTAATTCCGTCAGTTCCGCTGATGGGAAACGACCGGTCTTGCTTCTCGCCTTTCTGTGGCTTACATATGTATGACATCTTCTATAAACATAAGCTCCCATATGCAAATTGGACATAATGATGCCAAACAGAGAAAGCATACATGCGGCGTGGGCGGAGGTGGGGGAGTTGGTTCCTCGCTATAGGGGAGCAGGAAGATAGATGACTTCATGAGAGATTTAGAGGAATATGATCCGATCCAGATAGGGCCCATTGTGAATAGATGCATAGCAATGATAGGAAAATGAACCTCTTTGTAGAGTGAACTCCACCGAGAGATCATCACCCGTGACAAGCGATGATTAATGTGTGTCTGATGAAGCAAATTGAGGGAAAGAGAAAAGGAGAGGGAGAAAGGCGGTGGGAACTAGGCTGACCAGAGGTGCTCGGAAGAGAAGAGCAGCAGAAGAACATTGGAAAGCAGTGGGAAAGAAAGAAGAGGGCAGAAGAGAAGCACTGGACACTTTGTGCATTGAGTCTTGAGTCTCTAAGGTGAGAGTCTGAGCTTAGTCTTAAGTCTATGAGGTGCGAGTCGAGTCTCAAGTCCCTGAAGTTTGGGTTCAAGTCTTATGTGAGTCTTTAGCCTCTATGGCTAAAGTAAAGTTCCCTTATGTTCTCAATTCTTTAGGGATTGGATCAAGTCTTGGGTCATTAGGATGCAAGTCTGAGTCAAGACTCGGGTTTCTGTGGAACGAGTCTGAATTAAGTCTTAAGTCTCTAGAGGGTGAGGTCTAGTTGGGTCTTGAATCATTAAAGCAAGTCCAGATTGAGTCTTGAGTCTCTGTGGTTCAAGTCGAGTCTTGAGTGTGAAGTCCATAGGGTCTGAAGATTCAGAAGTCTTGGGTCTCTGGAGTGCAAGTCGAGTCTTGAATCCCTAAGGTTAGAGTCTAAGTTGAGTCTTGAGTCTCTACAGTGTGACTCTGACTTCTCCAGTGTAAGTCCTAGTCAAGTCTTAAGTCTCTGGCGGTGAGTCTGGCTTGAGTCTTCAGTCTCTAGGGTTCAAGTCGAGTCTTGAGTCTTCAGTCCTTAGCATGCGAGTCCAAGTGGAGTCTCAAGTTTCTAGGGAGTGAGTCCAAGTTGAGTCTTTTGTCTTAACAGCAAGAGCCTCCAGTCTTAAGTCTCAATTCCTTAGGATGTGAGTCCAAGTGGAGTCTCAAGTTTCTAGGGAGTGAGTCCGAGTTGAGTCTTCTGTCTTAACAGCGAGAGCCTCCAGTCTTAAGTCTGTGGGCTTCTGGTTGAGTTTTTAGGGTGTAGTCTGATTCAAATGTTAAGTTTCTGGGGAGTCGAGTCTTAAGTCTCTGGGGTTTGGGTTCACTCTTGTGTCTTGAGTCTTTAGTCTTTGGGAAGCAAGTCAGATTTACTCTCTGGAGTAAGAGTCTGCATCAAGTCTCAATTCATTGGGGGACGGGTCCAGGTTGAGTCTTCAGTCTCTGAGGTTTGGGTCTGATCTTAAGTCTAGAGTCTGTAGGGTGTGAGTCAAGTTTTGAGTCTTGAGTGCCTGGTCTTGAGATTTTGGGGTTTGGGTCTGAGTTAAGTCTCAAGTCAGTTATTTCAGACTGTGAGGAACATCTAGCAATGCTCCTGGTGCCAGGCTTCATGCTCTGTCTTGGATATGCAGTTAGATTCTGGTGCATACACACCTATTTAAGGTAACTGCTGCATTTAAGGTGGAACACAAAACAAGAAGCCAGCATTTCCAGTGTGTTTAAGATATGATCAGACGTATCCTGACAGACTGGGTGACTAGCTTGTTCTCTACTCGTTTCAACAGTCAAAAAACATGGGGCCCTCTCCTGCATTAGCATCATTAAGGTGTCCTACATCTTTCAACATATCTCAGGCTCACACGCTAATCATCCTTCCGAAGCCTGCGTACCTTCTGTCTAGACGCGGCAAAATCCAGACTCGTCTCAGGCAAGCGGGGCTCCGGCGGTTCTCACAGGTGCTAGGAAGAAAACAAATGGATGGCTATGACGACTCTGAAAAATGCCGTGCAGTTATGATGATGAATGGATGGGGCTGGTAGCGTTATTGTATTCCTCCCTCTTTGCCTTTTGTTTATCGACGCAGCTGGCCCTACCTCCATCATTCATCCTCCCATTTTCTCCCTCTCTCCATCACAACAGTCAATAAGCGCTCATCCAATTAACTGACAATTACAGGGGTGTAGTTCATCTGTGGGAGGTTCAGTATACAGTGTGTGTGTGTGTACAAGGACAGTAGGTTCGGGTGGAAAGGTCAAATATTTATATAATGAAGATGAACAATGACGATCAATCCCTTTGCTGAAGGTGAAACTTCTGAAGGAAGGACGCCATGAATCAGCAAATGTTGCTACGACAACGTGAGTGGTGTAGTTGATGTTGTTTATGCCGCCTACCTCATTAAAGCACTCCCCACATTTTGGAGCTGGCCTTCCCAAAAACTTTGTATAGCAAAATTTGTTTTTACACAATTTTAAGTCATTTTAAAATTAATAATCTTTTAAATCTTTTTTTTTTAATTTAGAAATTAGAAATGAAGCGTTTACAGTTCATATTCTACATTTTTTTGTACTTTTTGTTTAAGGCCTACTTATGTTTTTTTTTTAGTTTATGAAACAAAGCTTAATTTAATTTTACGTGACCGTTTTCCAACCTCACTTTATCCAGAATTACAGTTTGTTTTGTTACTGTCCCTTTAAGACTGATATATGGAAATTAGCTCTGTTCCATTGGCTGTCCTTCGTTTGGCAAAAGCCCAGGCTGAAACACTCCTTATAATTTCAATGTAGTCTGAGCTAACCTGCTATAGGCTGAAAATTATATTATATTATATATAAATATATTAAATATATTAATTAATAATAAATAATATTATATTATTATAGGATATTCAGTATGCAAATGTGACATCACCAAATAGCTGAATAAAGTACTGGCTGTTTCTTTAGCTCACTTTCACTTATATGGGCTGGAGAATAACAGAGTGGTATTTTTGAAACTTAAAAAAATGTAAAAAATAATTAAAAAAGAAAGAAAATTTACTTATTGCACGATTTGGGTTCTTTAGGAACAACTAAATAGTAGATGCTGATCTGTCCCAAATGATTAGTTCCCAACCTTTCGTTTCGTGGCGTCGAGATCCTGGCTGGATTTTCCAACTTCAACTTAAAGATGACAAAACTTCTGACTAAAAGTAAATCCGATTTTTTTGCTTTGTTCCAGCCAGAGTAAAAATAGCACCTTTACGGCCTAGATTTTGACTCCTTCTCTTTCCCCGGAGTTCATCTCACCTAGACTCCAACAGCATCAGATTTGCCATGGTTTACGTTCCTGTGTTCTTTCATGTGAGGTCAAAAATAAGCTCCATATGCTCTCAGCTATACGGGCTGATTGTCTGTGATTTCGGTGTCAACTCTGTCTATATTTGTCCCTTTTAAGAAGCAAAAGTTGGCTCTCCTTCCCTCCATTGTACTCTGAGAGATTATAAAGCACGACTTGCTGTCTAACTCTGCTGCCAAGCTTATGGTGCGCCTGTCGCAGTCTAGTTTCTGCTGGTAAACCGATCTATGGCCCGAAGCAAAAATAGCCTCCTGATAAAGGGCCTCATTCGCCAATCTCTTCCTCACAATTCTTTTAATTAGTTCTTGAGAAAAGTCCTGACTAAAAAAGTCTAGGTCAGATTCATGGAGTGTTTTTAAAGCCCAGTATTGTTCACAGCGCTGATCTTCTAATGATGGATCCCGCTGTCCTACTAAACTGAACACATCCCAGATAAGAAAACACTGGTGAAGGAACGAAGCTTTGTGCATAAGTGGGTGTTAAGAAGCAATGGATTGCTGTGATGTTGTAGAGTGGTTTCTAGGTGGTTACTATGGTGTTGCTTAGTGTTGCTAGGTGGATTTTAAG
The DNA here is from genome assembly GCF_030463535.1 of Salminus brasiliensis. Classification (NCBI taxonomy): domain Eukaryota; kingdom Metazoa; phylum Chordata; class Actinopteri; order Characiformes; family Bryconidae; genus Salminus; species Salminus brasiliensis. Next base: position 39,808,333 of record NC_132885.1, on the reverse strand, counting down.
AAGCAATGTCATTTTTTTAATGGATGGTGGATTGCTGTGATGTTGAGTGGTTACTAGGTGGTTACTATGGTGTTGCTTAGTGTTGCTAGGTGGATTTTAAGAAGCAATGTCAATTCTGGAATGGATGGTGGATTGCTGTGATGTTTTTGAGTGGTTACAAGGTGGTTGCTATGGTGTTGCTTAGTGGTTGCTAGGTGGGTTTTAAGAAACAATGTCTTCTTTGAAATGGTTTTTGGGTTGGTGGATTGCTGCAATGTCTCTGAGTGGTTACTAGGTGGTTGTTATGGTGTTGCTCAGTTGTTGCTAAGTGGGTTTTAAGAAGCAATGGCTTCTTTGGAATGGTTTTTGTGTTGGTGGATGGCTGTGATGTTGTTAAGTGGTTACTAGGTGGTTGCTGTGGTGTTGCTTAATGGTTGTCTAGTGGTTGCTAATTGGGTTTTAAGAAGCAATGTCTTCTTTTAAATGGCTTGTTGATTGATGAATTGATGTCACTGGTTGCCATTGTGTTGCTTAGTGGATACTATGGTTGCCATGTCTTCTTTGGAATAGTTGATAAATTTGTGTGATGTTGTTGAGTGGTTACTAGGTGGTTGATATGTTGTTGCTAGGTTGTTGCTATGGTATCCCAGGTTGTTGATATAATACAGCTTAATTGTTGCTATAGGGGTGCTACAGTGTTGCAGGGTGTTTGATTGGCTGTTCCTATGTGGTCAATAGTGGTTGTCATGGAGTTGCAATAGTTTCTACAATGTTGCTAGCTGGTTGCTATGGTGTTGCTAAGTGGTCGCTCAGGTGATTGCTATGGCATTCCTGATGATTCTGTGTCGTGGTGGTTACTAGTTGGTTGCTATGTTGTTGCTAGGTGGTTGCTATGGTGTTGCTTACATGAATCTAATGCCAAGCATGAGCTAGAGGGGTATTAAGCCCCCCCAGCATTGAGCTGTGGAGCAGTGGAACTGTGTTCCAACATCCACACCCAATGCTCTTGTCACCGAACACAATCAAATTCTCACAGCAATGCTCCTTCAAAATCTAGTAGAAAGCCTTCTTTATCTGGACAGTAGAGACAGTTACTCCAACAAAAGCAGGATAAACTCTTTTTAATACCCTTGATTTCAGGAGAAACAATAAATGAGCAGGTGTCCCAAAACTTTTGTCAATATAGTGTATGTTAACTGTTACTCCTATGTAAAACTCAAGATCAACGAACCAGTAAAAATGTTGCAAAATGACTGAAGCCCGTTAAGTTAATGTACACTGAATGTCACAACCGTCTTAGGGGTCTTCTCCTGACGTTATCCAGTCTCAGAGATTAGAGTGTAGAGTGACAGTGATGATGGGCGGTATGGGAATATACAGAAAGGTGATCTTATTGTATAATATACTCACAGACATCCTCCCATTAGGAATACGCTCATCTCAGCTCCCGTCGAAACATCTACTGTATAATGAAGCTTCACTCTATTTCAGGCTTTCTTTCCGGCTCTCTTCATTGTTTGATCTCATCAGGTGCTTCGATCTGTCATTCCTCCAACCTGGTGTTTCGTGTTATGATAAATATGCCGGCGTTCCTGTGGCAGCCAGTCAAACTTGTCTCACATTGATTTTCAGCGGGGAGATACCAGGAACGTCAAAAACCCTCACAAACCCCTCACAGTGTAACGGGGGGGGGGGGATCGATAGCCTTTTACAGTGTTTAATATGTTATATACTGCTGGTATGTCATGAGGAACGTCAATATGTCGATGTAATGTTGACAAAGTCGGCTTGCCTGGTAAAATCAATGAATTGCACCGTTTCCTGCAAAGGAATAGATGGTTTAACTGGAGAACTTCATATTATTTTTGAAGTATATAAATATATCACACTGATAGGCCCAATATATAACATTGTGTTAGGACTAGTATATAATACTGTGTTAGGCCCAATATATAACATTGTGTTAGGACTAGTATATAACACTGTGTTATGCCTAGTATATATAACTTCTAGTATGTATAACTTTGGGCCTAGTATATGGCCATGTTAAGCATAGTACATTACTTAGCATAGTATATACTACTAGGTCTAGGACAGTGTTACATTAGGCCTAACACAGTGTTATATACTAGGTCCCAACCACATGTTATATACTAGACTTTGCACAAAATTATATTCAGTGATATACAGTATATGACAGTGTTATATACTACATTTAACACATGGTTAGAATTAGTGTAGTGTAAGGCCTGCTATATAGTGATGTTAGGTTACGTATATAGCATTTTGTTAGGCTTATACACTGTTAAGTTTAGAATTAGGTGTTAGACCTTCTACATAACACAGTGTATAACTTATATAACTTACTATATATCACTTTGTATCACAAATTTGTAACACAATGTAACACAAATTTGTTATTGTTGTAAGTAAATTCAGGGTATACGCCCCAAAGTTTTAAACCTTTTAAAAAGGTTATTTTCACTTAATTAAAAAAAAATGTTCTTTTAAGAACCAATCAATGGAGGATTCTTTAGGGATCACTCAGAGAACCCTATTTGGCACCTTTATTTTTGAGAGTATATCAGAGAGTATAAACAGAAACTTCATAGAAGTTGAGGAAATGTTAATGAGATTGGGTTTTTAAGTAGTTCTAAGTGGATCATTCCTATTGGTCCATTCATCATGTTTGGAAAATATAAAATCTACTTGGCTTAAAGCTACAAATTGAAAAACATTGAGTTAAAAAAGGTTTAGAATGACAGCAATGATGCGTTTCTCACACTTTATTTTTCCATTGTGCTCACCGTAAACATTTGCCCAGTCTCCTCATCCAAATTCCTTCCTCAGGGTTCACTCAATTGGCCTGAATCAGGCAGTCACCTGGGAGAGCATGGCTTGATTACTGTAGTCTGATGGATGGATCAATGAATCGTCAGTAGCAGGAATAATGTGCACTGTGCTTGAGCTAGCCGGCGCAGAGACGAGCAAAAATACCTGTTTGGGCCAGCTGCCCAGACCTAGATTAAGCCTAAGCCTAGACTGCAAAGTGTTTTCAGTGATGAATCAGCTTTGGTAAATTAGTGTAGTGCTGTGTTTACAACTGTGTGCCATTGAGAATGTTGTATTCTGGGACTTATTTCAGAACCAGGATGGAGAATATCCGATGCACTCTAATAAATATAGATGGCACAATCCTGTTTATTCTTTTCTAATACTGTTATTGAAACCTTAAGACTACACTTCCCAGGAACACTTCACTGAAACGAGCTTCTAAAAGTAGTCCTGGTCATGGTCAAAGTACCCAAGCACTCTACTGTCCCACTACGTCCCACTATTCCAGTCTAGAACCGTTAAAGGATGGGATCGCCATTGTTCTTCTGGTCCCCTCCAGTGTCCGATCAAGCATTTACCGATACCCATCAATACGGGTCATCCATCTATTTTTAGAATCTCAAAACACACTGCGATAGGAAGATACTCTAGATCAATAGTCCTCAAAGTAGCCCTGAGGAACCTGCAGATGGTCCAGATTTTTGCTTCAACCCAATTTGCAGCATATTGGGCAAAGAAAGGAACCCCTTAAGGTGCTTTGAGGAACCTTCAATGAACCCCTTTCTTCAAAAACCTTTTCTCAAAGGGTTCCCAAAGCACACGCAGAGGTTTCTCCACAGTTTCAAATTGAAGAACCTCCAAATGTTCCTCAAGGATCTTCTACTTTTAACAGTGTAGGGCAGCGATGTACAACTCAGTTGTGGAGGGCCGATCTTCAGCCAGGTTTGGTAGGTGCCCCACTCTAATACACCTGATTCAACTAATCAGTTAATTTCTGGGCAAAGTTGTTGTGTTTGAGAATGGCAACTACCAAAAGTCCGGCCCCCCAAGACTGCTTGCTTTAGAGGGCCCACAAGGGCTGGCTTGAGAACCACTATTCCAGTAGACATGAAAAACCCGAAAAAGGGCTATGTTGATGGTTTAGATGGTTGACCAGCACAACCAAGAAGAGGTTCTATCAGCATGATTAAACAGGTCAACTAGCATGGCTAAGGTGGTTGACCACCATGACCATCATGACCATGCTGGATGACCAGCATTACCACACTGGTCCACCAGAATGACCAGCTTGATCAACAGCTTTGTCAAATTAGTCATGGACCATGGACTGATGGACCAACTAGTCCAACAAACTCAAATAAAACATATGCTATGCTGGTCAAATACCAGCTTAGACCATCTCGAACCGGCGACCAGCTAAATTTGGTCCTGAGCTGGAGGGTTCTTTGATCCCGTTGCTGGTGGGCCGGTGTCCAGGACAGTTTTGGCTTGTATAAAGTGTGTTAGAGCAGGAAAGTCCACCAAACTGTGGTGGTCACCAGCCCTCCAGTACTAGAACCCTTAAAAAAGTGGGGTTCTTTAGGGAGGCCTTGAATATTTCCTCTGCTGTCTTCTCCATGATGGAGAACTTCTTGTATTCTACAGTTCTACATGGCATCAAAAATGGTCCTGCTTTTGTTCCAAGTGATTTCAACCATGGCATGGGAAAAACAGCCCAGCCTGATTGGCTAATGTGGAGATACCCCCGCTAAAACAGTGTCTGGACATTGTCTTGGCATCACCGTCCACACTGTGAGCTGGGAAAGGGGTCTACAAAAGGGATGCTGTCCATGTTTGGGTGTAATTAGGCTATTTTCATCATGAAAGCATTCTCTGGACCTGCCTGGAAATGTGTAAAGACAATTAGGCCTGTGTTCAGAGCCTGAGGCCATCCTGGCCCAAAACAGAACCTCAGCTAATGCTAATTCAATCAGCCATGCTAAGAGCAGTGATGGCCATCGCTCATATTCTCTTCATTTGCCATTCACCACACCAAGCTTCTCGCTCGCTCTCTCTCTCTCTCTTTCTGTTCTCTCTCTCCATGTTTTTCACACCTTGCAAATTTCAGGACTATCCACTTTCCCCTCTACTCTTCCTTTTTATTCCTGTCTTCTTAAAAGTGAGAAAATCACGATCATTTTAATGGATTCGGGTCTGGCTGAGCCATGAGAGACAGCCGGGATGGAGGAGAGAGAGAGAGCCAGCGAGAGAGAGAGAGACAGCAAGAGAGCAAGCACTCTTACCACAACCGACATGCCATGACCACACTGGTTGACCAATCTGACTACACTAGTCTTTAACAGTAGGACCAGCTTGACCATACCAGTCAACCAGTATGACCAGTGTGTCAACCAGCTTCGTCCAGGCGAATAATGCAGCCCGTCCATTAAACCTAAAATGAGGACATATATACGCTATGCTGGTCAAGACCTACACTGGTCAACTACACTTAACCATCAGGCTTACCAGCACAGCCTCAAACAAGCTACCAGCAAAAGCTGGGCTTCAGCTGGATTCTGGTCCTGGGTGGCTGGTGTCCAGAGTTAGAGCAAGGTCAGGACTAGTGTTGGTCCACCAACCTGACCACACTAGTCCACAGACAGGACCAGCCTGACCAAACTGCTTAACCAGCTTTACCAAAGTAGCCACCCAGTACATCCAGAGTGACAGCCAGCTTGGTCCATGCTTCGATTCTGGTCCTGGTGGGCTGGTGTCCAGAGTCAGAGCAAGGTTAGGACTAGGGTTGGTCCACCAACCTGACCACACTAGTCCATTGGACTGACCATCCTGACCAAACTGCTCAACCAGTCACCCAGTACATCCAGAGTGACAGCCAGCTTGGTCCATGCTTCGATTCTGGTCCTGGTGGGCTGGTGTACAGAGTCAGAGCAAGGTCAGGACTAGTGTTGGTCCACCAACCTGACCATACTAGTCCACAGGTATGACCAGCCTGACCAAACTGCTCAACCAGCCACCCAGTACGTTCAGAGTGACAGCCAGCTTGGTCCATGCTTCGATTCTGGTTCTGGTGGGCTGGCATCCAGAGTCAGAGCAAGAAGATCATGGCCATGACCATGCTGGACCACCAACCTGACCACACTGGTCCAACTGTATGACCAGCCTGACCAAACTGCTCAACCAGCTTTCCCAAACTAGCCCCCCAGTACGTCCAGAGTGACAGCCAGCTTGGTCCATGCTTCCATTCTGGTCCTGGTGGGCTAGTGTCCAGTACAATTTAGCAATTTCCCATCCCTAGGCACACCTCCTAAACCTGGCAACCTGGCATCAGGTGGCTTTCTATCACGACTTACGGGACAGATGCAGGACTTCCCACCTTCCCCACTACTCTTCCCTTTTACCTTCATACCTGTGCGAGAAAATCAGGATTGCGGAGGATTAGAGACAGCAGTGACCGAGGAGAGAGAGAGAAAGAGCGAGAGAGCATAAGTCAGAGCAGGAGAGCCACGTTGCGGCACTCGTAGCACGACCGGCCCGCCATACCAAAAGAAAAAAGACCTGATCTATTAATTATGACATTTCTCAGTGTGGGAACACCTGTGAGGGAATTGTTTAAGAGCAACAAAATGGTGTTCCTTTGAAGCTGCCAGCAGAGCATCAGGGACGATAGCACAAAGAACGGCGTAATATGCATGAAAATGTGAAACAGAGAGAGAGCGAGAGAGTGAGGGAGAGCGAGAGAGACTCACTCAGAGAGAAAAGGGGCAACTCTATTTAAAGCCTTAGGTACCTACACCCTAATTACCAGAAGGAACGCATTAAAAATAAATGCGTCATTATGTTAACAATTAATATAATTATGTCTGTCCCTGCGGCCACCGTGTTCCAAGTGTGTGTGCGAACAGCGGGTGGGAAGGGGGTGGGGGGTTGGGGGTGGTGGGCGAGTTGGGAGGGAGACAGGCACCAGGAGATGTGTGTATGTGTGCGTGCCTGTCTGTCTATGTGTGTGTGTGTGTGTCAAAAGACACACTGGCGGTGGTTTTAGGGGGTCCAATATGCCACCCCTCTCTGGAGGCCTATTTCCAACAAAAGGCAGAAACCCAATAAGCACTTCTGAAGAATACTAATAATATTGACATGCCTTTTTCTTTTTTTCGGCGCTCTCTATCGCTCCCTTCTGCCATTTTTTCCTGGATTTGCATTCTATTGTTCTCTAGGTTACACACACACACACACACACACACACTCTCGTGTGCACACACACACACACTCGCACACTCGCTTATATACATGTGCAGAGCTCTAGGCAGCTAGAATGAAAGAACACCCAGATGGCGTAAGCCCGTTTTAATGAAAAAGAACCGAAGAAAGTACATTTTAATATTAAACACCTACAACAGAGCACCTTTATCTGTGTTATGAATTCTGGGAATGTTCACTTTATTATGGAAGGGGGATCGGCGTCGGAAAAAGATCCTCCAAAACAGAAAGAGACGGTAGTTTCAGTGAAGTTTGCATTTGGCTACAGCAAAAGAGGAAGTGTTAATACCTTTACTGGACCCCTACATATAAGCTGTCCTATATGGGACCCCCATAGAGAAGCTGCAGGCCCACTCTTAACGTTACAATAGATAAAATACCCTCAATTTGGATCGTCAGGCCGTTCTCTTAGAGCAAATTCTCTTAGACCAAATTCTCGGCCCAGTGTTCTCAAAATGTTGGGAACCTTATGGTCGTGGCTAGAAATCTTGAATATTAAAAATGTGGCACATAAACTGATTCCTTATAAATTTACCCATAAGACCGGTGCTGCACATTACAAATAATATAAACTGTGTACATCATGGTAATGTTTACAAAGTTGTATGTATGTATATGGTCCTGTACATGTGCTAGGATATATACATATGCTAGTAAAAATCATAGAGAATGATTGAAATCCACATTTTTAACATTCTGGAATTAAATATTAAAAATTTCATATAATATAATATTACATTTCAGAATTATGTGAATTTGTAACTCTAAATCGACTGGGGTAGACTTTTGCTGCAACTCCACCCACATTATTATATAAATTCGATCACAAAAAAGCAACAATTGTTCAGGTTTATCTATGATTTATGGCCACAGTACAAATTTTTCATTTTGAACATTTGTTGCAAAACTGTTAATAAATTGTGAGACTATAAATAAACTGTCAGCTTTATTACTAGAACTGTACAATTTATGATTACTACTTAACTGTAGACTTTGCCACCATTACTGAACTGTTAATTTACAGCTATTACTGACCTGTAAAAATTCATACAGACTTAGTAACAAAATATATAAACTTTTTTGACTATGTAAAAAATTGCACTTATTACTAAGCCATGAAATTTACTGCCTTCACTAAAAGATACAGGTTTAATTTACTGACATTACTGAGCTAAACAATTTAACAACTTTACTAAACTGTAAAATTTGCCACTACTACTAAACTGTACTTACAGCTATCACAACTGACCTGCAGCATTTACTAGAAAATTTTAGAGAATTACTAGAGAATTTAATAAAGATTTCAGAATTTAATACAAACTTTACACTTTGAAGTTTAGCATCTTTACTAAAAGTTAGTTTATGGCTGTTACAGAACTGTCCAATTCACAATTATTACTAATATTTTAACAAAATACCATAACATAACCATAAAATACCAAAACTTTACAAACCTATAAATGTAAAGCTATTACTGACCTGTAAAAAAAACCCAAGAAATTAAGGAAACTTTGTCCTGTTTTGAATATTAAACAGGAAAACTGTCTGGAATGAAAGTTAGTATTAGAATATGTGTAATAAAATAAAATTTTAAATAAAAAAAAAAGTCCATAAACTGCATGTTACTCTGCTAACCTATATATATATAACATTACCTGTAAATAATTCTATAAATATATTTAAAAATTATATAAATTAGCTACTATTATAAACAAAACATATCACTGAACTGTGAACTTTCCAGCTGACTTTAAAGTCAGGCTTGATCCCTCTCTGTACATCAGTACGTCTCCCGCTGCACATGTTTCTGCTTAGTCGTGTATTTGTCAGCGTTTCAGTGGGAATATTCCAGCTTGGGAGAAAGCGACGACTGTGCGTGATGTATTCAAATGTCATAAATGATAGATTAAACAACTGCTCTCTCTCTCTCTCTCTCTCTCTCTCTCTCTCTTTCTCTCAATGCATTCTTAAAACTCAGTCGCAGCAATTCCAGAGACGGGAGGAGGAGGAGGAGGAGGAAAGCGAGACGAAAGAGGGGGAGGGCCGTGCCAGGCTCTTGTTTGTTTGTGGTTTCGTTCATGTTGCGTCTCGTCATATTACCATCCCAGACACTCTGGCGTTAAACCGCTGCGGCCTGACTTCAGTTACGGCTTTAGGTCTTTGGATCTTGGCCGCTTTTGGTGGAACAGTTGTTTCACGCTGTCCCACTGATTCCTCAGAAATACAGTTTGTGTTTCTTATAAAAGACAAGCAATAAACAGTAAATCTACATCAGTGAAGTCATTGTTTTCATGTTCAATCCAAAGCTGGACTAAGATCACAGCTGTTATTCATCTTATTTGACACTAAAGTCTAAGCGCACAGGACGTTTAAAAAACTCCAGCCCTTCTGTAACATCTGTGTCCGATTGCTTACAGATACAGTTAAAGCTTATAGTCCACAGCGTTCGGCCACACAGGCCGCACAACAAGACGGAAGGAGTATTTTATTAATTCTTTCATCTAGGTTCTCGTACAACTGGAATGTCTGGCAAATGTTCATGTAGCAATTAAAAACTTAGGAGAAAGAGTCTACATTACAATCAGATTAGGAAGTACAGCATACGCCATATTGTTTGGTTTTATCCCATTACTCCATGTTTTTTTTATTATTATTATTATTGCAATGGGAAATTAACTGTGGTTTTACATGGAAATGATCTACAGTCCCACAAAAATGTTTCAAATGTCCCTTGAATGTTTATAACTACATAAAGGCCTATTAGATACAGCTATGCCTGAGTTAAAGGATATGGTTATGGGCGTTTAGTGGCCTGTTGGTCAGTGGGGTAACATGAGTCTGGTGTTCGGTAATTTGATGGATTCTAGGAAGATGAAATCAAAGCTTAAATGTAGTCTAAATATAAAATAATGTACAGAACTGTAAAATGTGCGACTACTACTTAGCTGAATTTAGTAGAACATTTAATAGAACATAGATCAAATAAATAAATACATAAAAACAATTTAATAAAAAAGAAAACATAAAAACATAATAATATAAACGTTAACGTTATTACTGAACTTTAAAATTTACTGATTTTATATATATATATATATATATATATATATATACATATTTTTTTTTTTTTTTTTTACTTCAAATCTTGAAATAGGAATTATTTCTCGAAATAAGCAAAAAAACAAACAAACAAAAAAAAAAACAGAATAAGAAAGAAACACATTTCAAAGTAACCTAGAATGGGAAGCTGTACAGGACTGTAAACTGTGCTACTACTAAAATAAATAAATACAATTTAATACAAACTTTATACTTATACTTATAACAATGCTATACTTTATGCTAACTGAATGCTTTTTTCTTTATGCTAACTGAACTTTGAACTTTAAGTCCTGGTGGAATCCAGTAAAGTAAAATATCTTCTAAATATGAATTATTTCTTAAAATAAGCAAAAAATAAAAAAGTTATTACTGAACTTAAACATTTACTTATTTACTAATTTTTAAATATTTTTTTAACTTTGAAATTTGGTGGAATCAAATCTTAAAATATGAATTATTTCTTGAAATAAGCAAAATAAATAAATAAATAAAATAAAATAAAAAATAAAACAAAAAATAGAATACAAACTTTAGTTAAGTAAGTTATTAAGGGTCAGGAAAAGAAACTTTTAAATGTACTAATTTTTAAATATTTTTTTAACTTTGAAATCTGGTGGAATCAAATCTTGAAATATGAATTATTTCTTGAATTAAGAAAAAAAAAACAGAATAAGACTTCCACTAGAAAAATGCAAAGCTAACCTAGATCAGAAAAAAACACTACTGCTAAACAGAAAACTGTATTTGTTTGGAATAGTAGAATAATGGGAGTTGGGTTTGTGTAAGTGTCAATCCGTGAACCTCAAACACTGCTGTTCCTCCTCCTTTAAAAGAAAAGGGACAAATACGACAAACAAAATAGTAATAATAAAAAAGTCTGTATTCATAGCATAACACCACTTCTGTCAGGGTATTACTGGCTGAGAAAGGTCATTGCCGCTGTAGGTGATTGAAATATGTGGAAGGCATCTTCTAGCTGAACCTAGAAGCAAACTACTAAAAATACTCTCTTACAGGGACTGCGAATGGTTTTCAAACTCAAGGCTGCTCTACATGAGCAAAACAGGACTAATAAAGGCAGACACAAAAAAGAAGATGCTTTCAACATAAAGAGGCACGGTTGTGAGAGAAGAAAGACAGCCTGGGAAAAGAACCAAAAGAGCAATCAGACAACGGAAGACTGAAGCCCATCAAAAGATGGGTAAAAAGGAGATACACCAATCAGCCAATACATTGAAACCATGTAACCCACAGAGTATCAGAAGGTTTCCAGTCATTCAGACCCTTAAATTCTCCGGTAGTAAGTAAATGACTTGATAACAAATACCTGAGGTCCAACCAAGCTACATACGTCTCAAAAAAGACAAGGCTGCTCTGAGATGCATCCTGCAGTGCAAGGAGAAGTGCCCCGAGAGGACCAGAATGTCCAATTAGTTCATAATTACCTTAAATTGCTATAAAATGAGTTAATGAATACCTTCACTCAGTAATGGCAGGCCTGCTATGGCCAGTGCAGTACCATCATCTGCCCATTCAACAATACGCTAGCCCACTCCCATGTTCTCAACGCTTGGCACAGTGTTGCATAATCCAAATGATGTTGCAGCTGGGAGCTTTACTGAAGCCTGAATCCGTTGGAGACCCTCCAGATGTTCCAGCAGGCATTAAAAAGCCAAAAAGTTTTATTCCACAGGACCAACAGGACCATTTTCTACCTCTTTATACCTTAGAATATCCTTAGAATTGCATGTTCACTGTTTATTTGAGACTCATATACAATAAGGTCCAGAAGTATTTGGACAGTGACATAGTTCTGGAACAGGATTCTTTGGACAGGTCAAAACAAGAGAATGGAGAAGAAGAAAATGAGTGTTCTTGATCTGGACCTCTTAAGCATCATATCCACATCATCTGTCAAACATGGTGGAGGCACTGTTAATGCTTGAGCGTTTTCGGCTGCCAGTGGAACTGGGTCACTGGTGTTTGTGGATGATGTGATGTTCTGCTGATAGAAGAAGCAGGATGAATTCTGAGGGCAGATTTTAACGGATTCGTGGCTTGAACGCCCAGCCAAACTCGTCTGTTGCTGGTTCTGGAAAAACAGGAGGTCTGAATACTCTTGAACGCTAAAACCTGGAAAATTAAAGTGGAAGTGATACGGAAAAGACATGGAAGAAACTAGATTAGACAACTTGGGGGGGTCGGGGGGTAATTATTGAGTTTTTGTAAATACTTGATGGCAATGGTCAAAAGCTGATCTGCACCAAGAGCCCTTCCAGCTTCAAGTACGGCTCGGCTCGACCCACCATCCCTCAAAATCCATGGAAGACGAGCATCCAGACTTTTTTCTGTCCTGCACCGAAGTGGTGGAACGAACTTCCCCTGGGTGTCCGAACAGCAGAGTCCAACACTCGCTGTCTTCAAACCCAGACTGAAGACCCTCCTCTTCTGAGAGTACTCAGGTTAAGAGAAGAGTACTATGGTCTCCATATTGACTTGTGTTTAGTAGAGTCTAAACTTAGAGGATCTTTGAACTATTAGTCTATTTAAACTAGCTGAGGTTTCTCTTGAGTAAATAGCAAAGCACTTTTGTAAGTCGCTCTGGAAAAGAGAGCGTCTGCTAAATGCCTTAAATGTAATGTTAATGTTGTAAATGCAGAGCTTCCAGCAGAGGCCACTGTATATTCTTTCGGAATGGTGTTGTTTTGATTTTTCCCAGTTTGGTACTGGCAATTAACCCACCCATTTGTAGCTCCCCCTAGCTCTAGCAATGCTCCCGACACTTTGAAGATTTCTCTTTCTGATACATGCGACATGCAACATCTAACCGCCGCTGATGCTGCATTCCCATCACATCACTTTAAGAGTGAAGACAGGAGAAAGCGCCATCTACCCACCTGGAGAGATCAGGTCCAATTGTGCTCTCTCAAATTCTGGCTGCTGATGGCAAAGCGACATGACTCAGGAATCTAAGCCACTTGGAGCTCTGGAATGATCATTTTTGACGGAATGCACTGAGAACATCTCTGAGAAATCTCGTAAACACAGGGAAGGACTAGACTGATTAAACGAATAAGCAAGCAAAAGCAAGGAAAATGTGGTGTTCCATGATCCAGATGATCCAGATGATCCAGATGATTCCAGATCCTATAAGGTAAGCCATCCTGTGTACATAATGGGTATAATTTGGTATGAACAGGCGGTGCCTTTGTTCAGCTGCCGTCATTTTGTTTAGCATGCTTATGCGCTACCTCAAACGGTAGCTCCAGCATTCACCACCTTCATGGCCTTCACAGCCTTGGCGGCTTCATCCGTCCACCGGGAGACAGAAATTAATTAGTAAACAATGACAGTCGGAGGCCAAATCCGTGAGTATTGAATTAATTCGGCCCAAACCAGGCCTCGGCACACGTGTCGGGTGTAGGGGGTGGGGGAAGAGAAGATGACGATGGCAAAGAAGAAGGTGACGATAGTTGTCATGCAAACAATCAATCGGAAACGGCTCGCTGAGGCGGAATAACGCTCATCTGAATGAAAGCCGACCCGGCGAATTAAAGCGGAATGATACGGAAGACGAGACACGGAAGAAAAAAAAAAGACAAGAAACTAGATTAGACAATGGGGGGGAATCAAAAAGAGGAAATGAGACGAGGGTATTGAACTCCTTCGGCGAGAGAGTCGTCTCCGAGCTGGATGTGAGCGGCACTTCTTCTCCGCCACGGAAAATAAAAACAAATACACCGTCGGCTGCCGCGGTGATTGAGGCTGCTGTTTCATCTCCGTCTTGGAGTCTTTGGGACTGTAATTCGAGAGTGTTTGTGTAGGTGTGTGTGTGTGTGTGTGTGGCGAGGTGTGGATGGATTCCTTTTTTCACCGCCCGTGATAATATGATGGATTTGTTTCCGCCAAACTGCCTGAAAATTGCATCAACTCCTCTTGTTAGGGCCGATAAAAGTGTCTCCGCTATACTGTACGTTTGAGCTTGGAAACAGAGGGCTTCGTCCGCAGAGGCCTTCCAATATAAAACCTGAAAATGAAAGCCTCCCCCCCACACACACACTCATACACACACTCGGTAGACATATATTTTTATTAGAGAGCATTGGAATGCACAGGAGAGCAATGGGAGGAGATGAAGCACACGGAAAATGAATTCCTCCCTCCTCCCGAAAACACACCAACGACACGGCCTACGCCGGGATATTGACTGATACCTGCTGACATGAGGCCTGAAGGAAAGTGAGGCTTCAATTAAATCAGACTCAAAGCACTACCCTATCTGTGTCCAAAAGTTTGTGGACACCCCTTTTAATGGGCAGATGCACACACAAAACAAACAGCTCGTCTAGACCCTGTATGGTATACCATGACGTCTTCGTAGCGTTGTCCGCGGGGCCGAGGGGGGTTATTACGTAGGTGGTCCTAATGTTTTGATATAAAGTTGCTGTTTCAGAGATACAAAGTTTCTCTTTTTTAATTCAATTCAATTCAGATTGGCTTCATTTGCAGGACTGTCTCATCAGCAATGTTGCCAAAGCGCACAAAATTAAATCTGAACAAAATATCAAAAATAAATGAATTAATTAACAGTGAAAAATAAAATGATCAGCTAATAATAAACAACTATTAATGGAGAGAACTAAAATAAACTCTCATTTTTCAATGAAACTGTAAAATTATAGTCGCTATATGAACTATATTTATGTTATTATTTATAGTAATGTTATTAGGGTGGGTGGGGTGTAATTGGGAGTGGGTGGAGTTTGTGAAAAATTGATAATTTTTCATTTTCAGTCAGATTTTACAGATTTGGGTGGAGGTTCTTCTGGTGGTTTTGAATTTTGGGCAGTAAAGGAGGAAGTGCAGCTCTGCCTGGACCTCACCGCTCTCACAGTGACCACATACTCCTCTCTGGGCAGCCAGGACTGCCTGTATCTGCCTGTATCTCTCTCTCTCTCTCGCTCACACTTACACACCCTGACTCTATTCTGTGTCTAATTAAAGAACAGGGCTCCATCTTTTCATCCCTCGTCTCTGCAGCTGGCTATCATCCAGAGCGGAGCTGCGAGTACATCACTTCATCACCTCTCTCTCTCTCTCTCTCTCTCTCCCTGTTCTTCCCTCTTTCATTCTCCCTCGTTCTCATTACGTTTGTAATGAAGAGAGGCGCCTGGCAGCCAATGTGTGAACCTATCTGTCCTCCAGTCTCAAGCGCTATCTGAGTGACTGTGTGCGTAAGAGTGTGTGTGTAAGAGTGTGTGTGTAAGAGTGTGTGTGTGTGTGTGTGTGTGTGTGTAGGCCTACCACCAAAGAAACTGTCACAGATGAAGTGCTCTCTAACCCAGTGTGATGAAGCCCGGCTCTGAGTTGACAGTAGTGACTTCAAACGCAGCTTTCGCAAAAGGCCCTCTCCACACGGTGCCCGCCGGGGTCAGCCAGGAGTCAACACACACACACACATTCAAACACACACTAAAACACACACTCAAACTATGACTAGACTTCATGCCGCTGTGTCAACACAGTTCTGCTAGGTGTGTGCCAAGACCAAATACACTCTATTGCCAGTTGTTTGTAGTAGACACCTGCTCATCCAGGGGTCCTTCTGAAAACAAGTGCGTAATGGGGGTCTCCGCCCCCTTTCTTTTGCAGTAGTTACAGCCACCTACTCCATTGGGAAAGCCTTGTGGTGCATCGCCGTGTGGTGGATTTAATTGCATTAGCCACACAAGAGCATTAGGAGGTCAGGTACTGATGTTGGAAGATCAGCGGCTCATTGCCGGGGGGCTTTATACCCCTCTGGTGCCAGTAGGTTCATGATGTTGATCTGCTCCAGTGAGTCTTATTCTACTGGCAGTACTTCTTCTCTACAGGGACTAGACAAGCTGTGAATGTGTGTGTGTGTGTGTGTGTGCATTTGCACATCTGTGTGTGTCATTAGAAGGGGTGTCCACAAACATTTGGACACACAGTGTATAGTAGTACTCTTTACTCTACTGGGATGGCCTGTTGCAGCTCCTGCTATCTATAGAGGTCCAGCCGGTCCAGCAGATCATCTGCCCAAAGTGTGTGTGTGTGTGTGTGTGTGTGTGTGCCCTGGTAGCCTTTTGCTATGTAGGGAACTGCCTGCAGAAGCATTGGCCCAGTTGCGCGATAGCCCATAGCAGAGAGAGAAATTACACAATGTGTCCAAATATTTTTGGACACCCCCCTCTAATGAATGCATTCTGCTGCTTTACAGATGGTACAGATGTGCAAATGCATACACACAGCTTGTCTAGTCCGTGAAGGGGAAGTACTGCCAATAGAATAGGACCCTCCTATACTCTCCATGCTTAATAGCCTAATGCCAGGCATGGGCTAGAGGGGTATATAAAGCCCCCCCAGAATTGAGCTGTGGAGCAGTGGAAGAACTGTGTTCTCTGGAATGAGGGAGGGTGGTGATCGCCCAACACTCTGATCTTCAAACGTTGTTGTCGCTGAATGCAATCAAATCCTCACAGCAATGCCCCTTTTATATTCGTGTTTGTGTTTATTTGTTTACGACCTCCTCACAGTCTGATGAGGAAGTCACATTAGATCCCGATACATGAACCAGCCGGCTCAGCACACCACAAACTGCGGTTACATAACCCTGTGTGTGTGTGTGTGTGTGGTTGCTGTCTGTGGTCTCCAAGCACTAAAGAAATGACCTCTGCATGGTCAGATAATATGACACACGGAGCAGCTAAGCTCCTGGCGTTCCTCAGTCCAGTGCCTTCAGGGGCTTCAAGTGGGCCTAAGGGTCCTAAGGTGTAAAAGGTGCCTCGGACCACTGTGATCAGATCAGATCCATACACGTCCTATTCTATAGGCAGTCCTTCTTTTCTACAGGGACTAGACAAGCTATGCATATGTATGTGCATTTGCACATCTGTGTCAGCAACGGGTGCAACTTAAAGTAGCTGAATGAATGCATTAGAAAGGGGTGTCCACAAACTTTTGGACACATAGTGTAATTCCTCTCTCTCTCTCTCTCTCTCTTTCACTCTGCTCTGGGCTATCATGCAACTGGGGCAATGCTTCTGCAGGCCATTCCCTACATAGCAAAAGGCTACCGGGGTATACACACACACACACACACACACACACACACACACACACACACACTCTTTAACACAGCAACGGGTGCAACTTAAAGCAGCTGAATGCATGTATCAGAAAAGGGTGTCCACAAACATTTGGACACGTGACCAGATCATCTCCATCTCTTCGAGACTGCTCCAATAAGGATGTCACATGACTTTCACATGACCGTATGGTTCACATGTACATGTACTAACTACAGGCCTGTGATCCTTCGCTCGCAGAGGCTCGTGTTAGCGCTCCCCGGCGCGGGCCGTGATCCGTGCTGCGCTCCGCGTCGCAGAACTGTGTTAATTAATGTGGAATTCAGGCATCGGTGAGCCGAGATTTCCCATTGGGCTGGGGGGGAGCCTCTGTGCCCCTAGCCAGCCAGCCAGAGAGCAAAAGCTAGAGCGTTCTCATCCGGTGGCTCGTCGTGTTGTGGGCGTGACAGAGTGGTAAAATGGGAGGGGCTAAAATAAAGCAGGGGGTGAAGATGAGAACCATGAGCGAGATGAGTCACATTGCAAAGCGAGAGGTGCACACGCAATCACACAATCTGTCTAATTAAGCCAGAGGGTCGCTAACACCGGCACTGTGACGTAAACTCACACGCGCAGGCAATCACAAGCGAAAGGGCAGAGAGATCAGATCATCAGAGAGAGGAAGAGAGAGAGAGAGTGCGAGAGAGCGCGAGAGAGTCAGAATCAGAGAGAGCTCCTCAGGGCCTTGCGATAATCCTAATAAACAGAGCTGCAGTCACACTGATGCTAATGCGCCCCGTCTGCTGGCACACTCGCACTGCCCCACTGCCGCTCGAGAGACAGCAAGAGGATCACACATCAGCACTTCCTCCAGCGCACAAACACACACGATGTAAAGGTCACTGGCCATTATGGATAATGCAGTGCAAAGTACCGTGGGCCAAAAGTTTTGGGACGCTTGCTTGATCATCGTTTATTCTGAAATCAAGGCTATTAAAAATCTTAAAAGTCTGTCCTGCATTTGTTGGAGATACTGTCTCTGCCGTCCAGGGAAAGATGGCTTTCTACTAGATTTGGAGGAGCACTGCATGGATTTGATTGCATCTGGCAACAAGAGCATTGGGTGTAGATGTTGGCACACAGTTCCACTGCTCCACAGCTCAAACCTAGGGGGTGCTTTATACACCTATATTGCTAATAGGTTCCTGTATATCTAAATCAACCACCTGAGATACCATAGCAACCACTTAGCAACACCATAGCACTAAACAAGATCGTCAGTGAGGTCAGAACACCTCATCTCAAACCAACTCCCCAACTCATCCCAAAAGTATTGGATGGAGCACCACCACGACCATCATTCCAGAGAACACAGCTCGTCCACTGCTCCACAGCTCAATGCTGGGGGGGCTTTATACCCCTGTATATCTGCCCATCTAGCAAACATTTACCTACTCTATATCAACCACCTGAGATACCATAGCAACCACTTAGCAACACCATAGCACTAAACAATTCAGTGACAAGAGCATCAAACTAACTCCCCAACTCATCCCAAAAGTATTGGATGGAGCACCACCACACCACCACAGCACCACAGCTCAATGCTGGGGGGCTTTCTACCCCTCTATAGCCCACGCCTGGCATTAGGCTATTAGGCATAGTGCCAATAGGTTCATGTCTGTCTGCTCTAGAGAGTCATATCCTATTCCCAGTACTTCTCTACAGGGATCAGACAAGCTGCATGCATTCATTAGAAGGGGTGTCCACAAACATTTGGACAAGTAGCGTGGAGTGTCCGCTGCTCTGTGCATTCCGGCTTCCTTCCCTTACCGCTAATATTGCAAGCGTCTTAATAAGAGTGGCACAACGCATGCCGAGGTTGCCATGGTATCTGCGGTGCGTTGCCAAGGCGTTTGCCCCCACATGCTCTTTTGCACTGTCGCCTCCCCTCTCCTGCTCAGGTTAAACCGCCTTTTGAAATCGCTCCCGTTCCCAAGGCAACACTAACTGCCCCGAAAGCCCAGGGATCCACAGAACGGCAAACAAGCTACAGTGTGCCTGATGATGGTTAGCTGGGCTAGTCCTGGGCTACAGGCTACACCAGGCTGTAACAGGAGTAAGAGCCAAAACACACACACACACACACACACACACACACACATACACACACTGATCTGACGTGATGGCAGCTGGTTGCTACCAGACGTGAAGCTGCAAAAGCTGCACAGCTATAATTAGATGGAGCGAAATCTCTCAGGTTAAGGACAAGACAAGAGCAAAGCTAAATTTTGTGAAGGAGGGAAGAGCGAGAAGGGAGCTAAGCACATGTGAGAGTGAAAACGGTGGAGGTGGACAGAAAGAGAAGGTGGCACAAAAGAAAAGATCCTGTGTTCTTCCGCTGAGAGCTGATTCGTGCATAAAGGCAGCAGAAATGGAGAGATAGAGGGGGTTAAGAGAGGTCTTTTCCTCTTTCTTTCTTTCTTTCATTCTCTCGCGCCTCTCGTCAGAGAAACCAGGCATTAAATGCCAGCCATTTGTAGCTATTCACGCAACACAAATGCACACAGCGGTGAGGTTAATTCACAGACGAAGCATGCGAGCGCGAGGCGGCCGCCTTGCAGAGAAGCAAGAAAAGCAGGAGAGTAAGAAAAGGGAAGCGAACTAATAGGAGCAAGTGGTTGGCATGGAGGCAAACTCGCTTCATTCCTCCGTTCTCACTTCTCTCTTTTGTCTGAGCCTCCGGTTGAACCTGCCTACCCCGGAGAAAGGGCGGATTGATCCGAACTTGGGTAGTAGATCATTCCGGATAAGTGTTTCCGATCAACAGATCCTGGCGGTGGGAAGGCCGAGGCGGGTTGAATTCGGCTGGAGGTGGAAATCGATGGCGAGGATTGGACAGGGGATAAACAGTTCATTTGGAGCGAGGGGTTAGAGGTATTGAACAGCAACGTGGGGTGGAAAAGAGAGAGAGAGGAAGAGAGGGAGGTACAGAGAGTGGAAGCCTCTTGTGGTATGGTATGGAAGGAGTTGTAAGTTCCTCAACCATCAAGAAAGTCATTAAGGTGCTCAGGCTTTGAGAAAGTCGCTCGGCGAGAGACACAGCAGGACTTGATGGACTGATTCTTGAAGCGACGCCTTCTACAGTTTGTGGCAGCCGCTGAAGGGAGGGAGTAGAACTTGCAACTAGTACAAAAGGCAAACAGAACAGGTGAAGCTCCTGGAAGCCCCCAAATCCCTGGAGCAGTGATGTCCACATGAAGAGTCTGCAGAAGGCATAGATAAGGTCCTTCCAGCTCCTCAGCTACAGCCCATTAAAGGTAAAGGTCACATTCGACCCATCTGTGGTAGTGAATACACACACACACTAGTGAACTAGGGGCAGTGAAACACCCACCCAGAGCGGTGGGCAGCCAACTCCAGCGCCTGGGGAGCAGCCTCTAAGTCAACAGTTGCAACAGATTGCAGAGAGGGTAAAGGGCCTTGCTTCAGCTTGCCGAGCCCAGGAATCGAACCCTGTTATCAATAGCCCAGCGCGCTAACCGCTGAGCCACGATGGAGGCACGATGGAGATTGCAGGCATTACCGTGCTAATGGATCTATACGTAGCTTAGGACTCTCCTGGCTTGGGTTCTCCTGGGCCTGCACTTGACTCTAATCATGGTCTTCAAGACATGACAAGCATGTAGAGGCAAAAGGCAAGGCTCTGGCAAATGCGCCGAAGGTACTGATGTGCATCGTCCGTCTCATTAAGGCACCCACATAGTCCATAGGCAGGAACGTACCGTCACACAAGCTTTCTGTTGTTTGGAGACATTTGCAGAAAGACACTCCTCCACTGTTGGCAATGTAAGCTTTGCTAGTTTGGATCACGCCTTTAGCATATGATGATTAGGGACGAGACGGATCAAGTGAGGGACGAGAGGTCAGAGAACTTTGGGAAGCCAGTCCCCGCTCTCTGAGAAGCAGAGCTAGGAATGGGAGATTCGACAGAGTTGATGGAGGGTTGCAAAGACTTAGAGGTTGTGAAGATAGAGAGGGTCTTTGGGCATGTTCCTCCTCCCAAAATGTAGCTATTTCGAAATTCCATTTCAAGACATGACGAGCATGTACTTAGGTAAGCAGAATTCAGGCTGGCCTAAAGGCAAGCAAGGCTCTAGCAAATGAGCCAAATGTACTGCTGTGTAGCAGCTGTCTCATTAAGG
This sequence comes from Salminus brasiliensis, assembly GCF_030463535.1. Taxonomy (NCBI): domain Eukaryota; kingdom Metazoa; phylum Chordata; class Actinopteri; order Characiformes; family Bryconidae; genus Salminus; species Salminus brasiliensis. The sequence continues at coordinate 39,786,867 of NC_132885.1, read as the reverse complement.
CACCTACAAACTCCTTAAGGCAGGAACGTAGCTTCACACGCCATCACCATGTTTTCTGTTGTTTTGAGAGATTGGCAGAAAGATAGTTCTCCACTGATGAGATGGAAGCTTTGCCCATGCCTTCAGCGTATTACGATATAAGGGACAACCTGAGAAAACCTATGGGCTGGAATTCAGGTGGCTTCTGCCAGCGGTAGGAGACCAGTCCCCACTCTCTGAGAGGTGGAACTAGACATGAGACTTGTGAAACAAGGTAGAGGTGGAACTTATAGGATGTTAGATTGGGAGGAGGGGCTTCTGGCATGTTCCTCCTCCCTGTATTTTTGTTATTTCATGGCACCATTTAACCCCCTTATGCTCTATGACCTTTATTACACCCGAAATGTTTTGTAAGTGGTAACTACATGCAAAGCAAAGCAAACTGGCTGAGTTGATCCTAAGCTATAACAATGGAGAGGAGGGTGGGGGGGGCGGACCCAATGGTGGTTCTGAGGGGTTTAAGCGGTTTAAGTGTCAGTGTCCACTCTTCTTCTAAACCCTTCAGGGTACAGTTCTCTAATGTGAATCCCGGAATCTCTGGAGCAGTAGGGTTCACATGAAGAGTCTGAGAACATGGGTTTGATTGTATTGTACTGATTGTTGATGACTGACTGATGGTCTTTAGACATGACCAGCAAGTAAGTTGGTAAGCAGAATTGAAGCGAGCCTTGAGAATTCGATCGGACTAACCGCTACCGTTATATTTCATTGATTATTACCAATGATAGTAGTCTAACAGTTAGAGGAGGTCTATGAGAGTTGCTGAGTGGGTAAATTGAGAAGACAAGTTAGCAGAGAGTGGCAGAGGTGCAGTGTCGAAAGTGTAATGAGTGTAAAACGGCTCCCTTGATTGCGTTAAGACGCAAATAATGTGATTTGTCTGACAAGTGGAGCTTTGTGCAGCGTTGTAGCAGAAGGCCTAAAGGTCACTCTCTTTTCTAACAAAATTAATCAATTCAGTTCAGGGACGGGAGGGTTGTCGAAGACTGAAGACTGGTAGAGGCTTGAGACACCTTTAAAAAATGTCTTTTGAAATTCCTCCCTTCTGCAAGGCAGTCTTGCTCCAAAGCAATTAATTAAATCACGTCAACGCAGACGGGGACGATGACAGGTAGTCTGTCATTTCTCTGGCACTTGTTTTCCTCTGTGGATAGAGGTATGAGAGAGACTGGGGGGAGAGAGAGAGAGAGAGAGAGAGGGAGAGAAATGGAAAGAGACAGAGAAAGGGACGAGCAGATTTTCGGCAAGACAGAGAGATCACTTTTTATCTTTCCCCAGTCATGCCAGTGAGTCATGTGGCACAGACGACAGCCCGTCTGGTTTGAGGGAGAGAAATAGCTGTTCTTCTGTCTCCTCTTAACCGTTCTTCATTTGCTAGAACTGCCTTTTTTCCAACAGTGTAGCTGTCAGCCTTCAGCCGATGTGAAGATAAAGATGAGACGCGAGACGTCGCCGGGATCCTTCTTTAGCGTTTGGCTGTCGAGCAAATCCAGATCTTAGATCCTTGGTGTGTCTAACATGCATCCCAGCATCTCACCAAATTATTGCATTGCTTGTTGAAACATTAGCATGCGTTCAAATCATTAGAATTTGCTTTAGGCTCCAGCTGAGATCTTCTAAACACGGCAGACTTTGGCCGACCGTCGCAGACGCCATCGGTCCCTACCAGATCTTCAAAGAAATCAAAGGCCAGCACCAGCGTACTAGCTCCAGCTACTGCTTCCAACACCCAGTTGTCCATCCATCACTATTCACCCACTCATCCCAGCTCTCTCTTAAATCCGCTGTCCAAACCTAGAATCCGTGCCTCCAACGCTCCAAATCCACTCTGGTTCTGCTCCCCTCCTTTGCTTGTCCCCGGAGCAGGGAAGCAGGGTGCTAAGCGCCATCTGTAACTGTAGTAATTCCTCGAGCGAAACACAGATAAGTCCCTCTTTAGCTTGTTCCACAGACTCAAAGCCCCGCTGAATGGTGAGCCAGCGAGGAGCTCAGCAGGATTGGACGGTCGACTCCTCCGCAGGGCTGAAGTGGGTCGAGAGCGTGTGGCGTGGAGAAAGAGAGGATAAGCCCGCAGAGAAAGAAAGAAAAGGAGAGGGTTGGGAGGGGAAGACTCGCCAGATTCTTAGATGGAGGTTACAGGAGGTCGGCGAGAGTGGGTGTGTGCTTGTGTGCCACTTTGCAACTGAGATTGGGAGTTTGGCATATTCGCAGTTGGAAGGAGTGTGTGTGGGAGCTGGCCGGCTGTGTTAATGTGTGTTTGTGTCTGCAGTAGGTTCTTCAAAAGGTCATTCTAAATATTCCAGTAGACAGTATCGTTCATATTTAAGAAAGGGGCCATCATTTCAAAAGATCTCAAGGTTTCATTTCCTTTAATTGCTCCAGTGTCCAAGACTCGTGGATGGCTTCTTTGGACCATTGCTCATGCAGTGCAGTTGTCCGGCAGTGCCTCGATGGAAGAAGAATACTACTGGTCAATCAAGACTGTTGACAACAATATCAAATGTCAAACTGTCCAAACCCACTATGGCCCAGGGGTCGCGAGTTCAAATCCTAAGCCAAGCCGCTTTGCCATCAGCATCCGGAGTCTGAGAGAGCACAATCGGCCATACTCTCTCAGATGGTGGGTAGATACTGCTCAACATTCTCTGCTCCCTATAAAATCCTCTCAGAGCTAACTCTGTCTCTTAACCTTCTCCGAGTAAATGGTCACCCAGCCCGTCTTCTTACTGATTTCTTTTACTTGATTTTACTTGACTAGATGGTGCTCCCTTCCCTTATCACTCTTAAGCAATGTTGGCCATCACAGGCGTCTGCCCAAGCCTTACCGTCACCGTACAGCTGGTATGGTTACGCTACTTCCTTTTGAAGTTCCCAGTTAGTTCTGTGGTTCTGTGGGTTTTTTTATACCTATAGTTTGTTTCCTCTGGTCCGAATCAGGGTAGAAGTTTGTAAACTTGGAGCGTTCCCTCATTGGTTTGGTTTGTTTGTCAAGGATAAATTCAAGAGTACAAAATTTGTCACTACAAACTGCCAGAGTTCTCTCTGCTTACTAGTCAGAGCTGTCTGGGGCGGGAGCAAGAAAGTAAATACAGGGAGATGGTCCTGTTTTCTGGCCTAGTGAAGGTCTCTGTGCAGTTTAACATGGAAAAGCAGCAGAGATGGCGTCTGTTCATAGCTGTAGTAATTCTCAGGGTAGTAGACCAGGTTAGACCACCTGATAGTTAGGATAGCTCGAAGTCAGATTATATTTTCACCACAAACCAACCACTTTTGTGTAGGACAAGGCCAACACCACCACTTCTGAAGGAGGGATCTAGGTGCAAGGCCGATTACTGTATTCACCTTCACCTTCAACCTTCTGTAACCTTCTGCAAACCCTGTTGCTGGCTTCAGTGCGTAAAATGATCCATTGTGAAATACACATCACTTGGCTCTGCCATGCAAACATCTTGTTTCTTGTCTGTTATGTCAAATGATGAGATTGAGACCTTTCCTTTCCAACTGCTAGATGGCTTTTGAACTGCCAGGCCAGTCGAGAGAAGACTAGGCCAAGAAATCAGCCAACTGTTCTTAGCTTTGGATGATTCATGGAATCGCTGGTTCTCAAATCTTGCCAGTAGAAGGCATCTGAGCAGGCTTTGACCTTCACACAGTCAATTTGATGTGTTTGTCTACAACATTACCAGAAACAATGCTGAATAAGAGTCTCTCACCAAAGATGGACCAAAAATGGTACAACAACCATGTCTGGTCGGAATGTGAGAATTAGCCCTCCACAAAAGCACATGCAGTATATACGTAGAACCACTGGAGAACCATCACCCATCAAACTTCAGGGCACTTGGTTAAAGGCTAAGTGAAAGTACTTCTTTTCTCCACATTATTCAGGTGAATTCTGCTGTTTGACAGCATCCGAGGACACAGTGTTTTAATGGTACCTTTCTAATGACGGGGTTTACGAGAGCACCATTGTTTTTTTTTTTCTGTTTTTTTTTCGGACAGAAAGAATACAGGCTCCCCACAAGCTTCAGAAACAACCAAACAGATGGTAGCTCCATTACCTATTGTCTTACTGCAAATTTTATACGTTCGCTACAAAGCAGACTGCACTCTTAAGCCCTTCTGGGCTTGTTTGCTGGGTATTTTTTTGTGCCTTTGCCATCACACTTCCGTGATTCAGCAGCACAAGCGGTACACTCATCAATATCTTCTAGGAAAATCCAGTAAAATTGCTGCTTTGGCCTTCTTCTTTTCAAATAATCTCCGAACACTGTCATTTGGCCTATTATGGTGAGAAAAGAGCAAAGCTGAAAATGTCTTTTTTTTTTTTTCTCACAAACTACCACCGAGAGGAGAGAAACTATTACACAGGCATAAATTCCTCAGTTATACTTCATAATCACTCAGATGGAAAGCGAGTTTCCGAAGTCAAAATGATAGGCTCTTTTGTGGCACAATCATCTAAAGCATCCAAGGCCCTATCCTCTGCGGCAGGGAGCCCATAATTGAGTGCATAATTAGCTTTAGGGAGAGCTAAAGGCCCTACCTCTCCCCTACCCCATCACTTAGCACAATGCTAGTCAGTGTGGCTGACGTGACAAAACCGGCAGTCAGTGTTCTCCTCCAAGCGTGTTGAGCTTTCCAATGGTGTTCCACAACACCAGCAACACAAGCCTTTGACCTATGACTGTAGAAAACATGGACGGTGGAGTTCCATTTCCATTGGTTCTAGAGAAATGAAGCCAAAGTTGTCAAGTTTGCAACCAGGTTCTGCACAGCAGAAACCAGAACTGGAGCAGGACACACTAACTCATGTGGCAGTCCTGAAAATAAGCTGAAAATAAGGCCGAGTCCTACTACTACTACTACTATTACTAGTCCAGCACATCTAACCACACCTACGTTACAAAGGTAGCTGGCTGGCTAGCAACTAATTTGAATAAAATAGCCCATTTTTTTATGCTAGCATCCATAGACCTCCTGGAAAAACTGTGAAAAACTTAATGTTTTGAGTGTCTGTTAACACGACCAATGGCACAACACCACATTATCACTGCTAGTATGATTAGCTAGCTAGTTTCCTGACAGCTGGACTGCAGCTCAGCTATTCCATGTAAATAGAAAGGATCTGCAAGCTGTCGCTTCCAGCCAAGGCTGTCAATCACTTTATTCCTAAGTGTAACCCACCTTCTTACGATACAGCAGTTACAGTTACAGTTACAGTTTTCAAAACTGATTCTGGGGGGAATTTAATAAATGGGGGTATATTAGCACTTGGAAAACTAGCTGTTGGAATTAGAGACTGGAGATGGAGAATGGGCTACACCTCATCATCATATAGGAATTGGACATCTAGCCTGACCTGCTGGAAGATTACCCACTGAAGTCCCCTCTACCTGCGTCAAACCAGCTGCCACCTACCGGTCCAACCAGCAGGACCCCCACCCACCACCACCTATAGCAGACCAGCCATTATTAATACCACCATTATTAACTATCTGCTGTATCTGGTTTGGTCATTTTTATCATTAATGTTTAATTAGTTCTGACCAGAGGAGGATGGGTCTTTGATTATTTTCTTCTTTCTTCTTTGTCTCTGTCTTTTATGAATTACTTTTTATGTAAAGCTGCTTTGTGATGACAACAGTTGTAAAAAGCTATACAAATAAATCTGACTTGACTTGACTTGACATTACAAAAATATGGGAATAAATAAAAGGCTTTGGTGGCGATATTCCCGCAGTTCACTGTGAATGAGGAATTAGTGACGTCATGGATCAGCTGTATTATTACGCTCTTCCTCATGTCGGGAATCAGCTTGAGTGTTGTGTTTGCATATGTATCCCAAAGAGAGCTGAAATCGTGTGACCATATGGGCACACGTGGGCTTTTAACAGGTGTGAACGTGTATCCGTGTGATTCTGCGGAGTGTGTGTTTGGAGCCCAGGCCCGGCTTTATGCAGCACTTCACGGAGTGCGTGTTGAGTGGATCTCCGTGTGAGGCTGGATTACAGCTGAGATAATCCCAGACTTCCAGGGAAGAACCTGCTGAGAACACAGATTGGGACTTTTTCCGTCCTCCGTAATTGAACTGCGCGGGAGAAGCCAAACCTTGCTTGAATTCCAGACCCTAATTACTGTGATTCGGTTACTGGATACCCAAACACGGCCAGATTTCTAAACTTGGAACTGGGAGGTGTGGGCCTGGCCAGAAGCGCGGGGAAAAAGCAGGAGAACCACCGGAGCAGATGATACCGTTGGGTTTGGATTTCAATGCAAATGGCAGGAATACATAAAAGGCTCCACTTTTGATTTCGATGATGATGATGGTCCCCCAAGAGACCCCACAGATTACATGCAGAAGGTCAAATTATCATCTAACTTTCTGAAGAAGACGAAGTTGATTGCCTTTACATTTAAAGAACAATCAAATGAACATGACTGAAAGCAGCCAATCAGTTTTGAAGAAGTTTGGTTCTGTGGTTTTTAACACGAGATGCTAGGCTAATGTCGCTAACAAACACTGGACACTGGATCGCTTAAAAAACAAAATCAAGACCTTATTTAAACTTCATTAAGGGACGTTTTTTTTGGGCGTGTATTGACCAAGATGAAATTGGTGACAGTCTAGGTCCAGTGTTTGTTAGCGACTTTAGCCTAGCATCTCCCGTTCTGGCTAAAAAAGCACACATCATTCCATATTTGTCTCGGCTGATCAACTGAACTATTTATTGGAGGTTGACGTTGGTTTTAGGACTAGATTTAGGTTTTAGGTTTGAGTTTAGGTTCAGGGCTGGATATTATAGACTCAGCTGAGAAAGTAGCTTCTCCAAATTAAGCGCTATTTTAGTAGTATGTGAGTCATATGTATGCATATAAACACACACACACACACACACACACACACACACACACAGAGAGAGACACTGTACGGCTTTTGTTCCATCCGATCAAACAAGTGAAAAAGGTGCAGTGGCCGACGCCTGCCTGTATGGGCTCTGAGCTGATCTGCAGTAATACAGAGTAATTGTTTAATTAGCTGCCGTAAATGACTGTAAATTACTGCTCAAAGCCAACTGAACCTCAGAGCAGGATTAGACGGAACAGGCCGCGCAGCTCCGCCGGAGGACCTGCAGTTTATGGGTAAATATGGATAAACAGGAGCGACTGTGGAAGAAGGAAACCAGACGGAATCGGAATCGAGATCAAAGACTCAAGAAAATGAGCGAATGCTTGGACCTGCCCTGCTACTTCAAACACTCTGTGATTACATTACGAGCTACACTGTGTGTGTGTGTGTGTGAGAGAGAGAGAGAGAGAGAGAGAGAGAGAGAGAGAGAGGGAGAAAAATCTCTCATGCAAAATGAGCAGAGAATATTTAGTTTGTAATACGAATGTTTCCATTACAGTCATAGAAATACATTCAGAGCAACACTGTGAGAAACTGAGAGAAATAAACAAGTAAGAAAGACAGAAAAAGATTAAAATTGAAATGAAAGAACATAAAGAATGAAGAATTAAGTTTTAAGACAAAAAGAAAGTAAGAAGAACAAAGGCTGTCAATTATTGCTCAGACAGATGAAAAGTAAGGAATTAAAGAAAAGAAAAAAGGAAAAGAAAAGGAAAAAGCAGGAAAAGCAAGGGAATGAATTTAAGGCACTTAGACAACAAAAAATTAAATAAAAGACAAAATAAAAAAGAGAAACTTATGAAAAAAGAAAATAAATGAAGAAAGAAAATGAAAGAAATAAAAACGGAAAATTAAAAAAGGGAAAAAAAGAAAGAAAAAAGACAAAAATAAAATGAAGAAAAGACAAAAAAAAGGAAAAAAGGGAAAAGGAAAATAAAAGGAAATAAATAAAGAAAAGAAAAAAGAAAAAGAAATAAAAAAAGAGAAAAGTTTAAAGGAAAATTAAAGAAAAAAGAAAGAAAGAAAGAAAAAAGACAAACATTGATCAAATGAAGAAAAAAAAACTAAAGAAAAAAGAAAGAAAAAAAGAAAGAAAAATGAAAGAAAGAAAGAAAGAAAGAAAGAAAGAAAGAATGTGTGGGAAGCAGGGCAAATGGGCAAGCATAAGAATCTGAGCCACTTTGACAAAAAACAAACTTTGAAAAAAGAAAGAAAAAATAGAAAAGACATGAAGAAAAAGACAAAAGAACAAAAGAAAAATAAAATAAAAGAAAGAAAAAAATAAAAAGAAAGAAAAAAAAGAAAAGGAAGAAAAAATATGATCATCATCATCACACACAATCAAACAGGGATGTTCTAATCACCTGGATCAGAACATCACCAAAACATCTGGCAGGTTTTGTGGGGTGTCCACAGCATGCAGTGGTCAGTACCTGCCAAAGATGCTCCAGTCAAGCACAGCTTCCTGGTGAACCGGCAACAGGGTCATGGGCACCCAAGGATCTGCTGATTACGATAGTCTTGCTGCCAGGTATCACAGGACACCTTTAGAGGTCTTGTGGAGTCCATGTCTGGACTGGTCAGATCTGCTTTGGTTGCACAAGGGGGACCTACTCAATATTAGATGGTACTAATGTTATGGCTGATGCATATTTGTGTGTGTGTGTGGGTACAGGGGTACTAGCATCACTGTGGTGTAACAGAGACATGATCGTGGCTAACAGCAACCCAATGAAGCAGAGCAGGCCCGTCTAAACAGCCATCAATAATAGATGGAGCCTATCTTCTGAGCTATGTGCGGTGCAGGGGGTGTATAATGATACACACACACACACAAACACACACAATAAAAAACAAAACACACACAGACACAGTCTGCAGCCCTGAGCTTCTAGACAAAGGGCCTGTGGGCCATTGATCTCGACCCCCTGCCCCGCCTGATGCCGGCTAGCAAGACACTTTGGGACTTAGCGGCTGGTTAATCTTTAATGTCCTGCTAAAGCCAAAGGAATGCTAATTTCAGTGGCCTGCCACCAATTTCCCATATTTTCCCCCCGTTTTTCTTGTTTCTACGCTTCCCTGGAACTACAAATCTCTTTTCCCCACGGCCCCATTTAGCCGCACGCTCCTACAGCTGAGGACAATTACGCGCAGGAAGCCGACGGGGGGTAAAGGGTGGCGATGGGGGTTCGCGCAGGAAGTAGTGGAGGCGGTGGGCGGAGCCCGGCGGGAATCCAAGGGGGATATCGGCTTGGACTTGGACCCCGCAGGGCTACTCTCGGCCTGGGCACGGCCTGACCTGAACACCCCCGGACACCTCCAGGAACAGGCGCGGCGGGAGCGGGCCTGTGAAGATTAGCCAAAGCAAGGAAGAACTGGGAAAGCGGGGGATGAAAGAGAATGGAATGAAAATGAAATGAGATACGGCCCCCCCACCACTACGCCCAACACCACCACCCCACCCCACCCCGCCCCAACTGTTAAGAAGGAGGTGGTGTATTTTTGTCTTACAGGTATATATTTTTGGTAATTTAAGCTTTGGTAATTTGTGCCTCCATTTCATTGCATGTTTTAAACAAGCCAAAACATTAAGACTACTCATAGATGACACAAACGATTGATTTTCATGTCAACCTGTTGGATATGGTGAGAAATAGTCAGGCTGGAGGACCTGAGGGCCAAATCAATTTGGCCTAGATAAGCATCTCTGGAAACAGCAACAGGGTGTTGGGCATCCAAGGTTGGTCCATTGGTTATGGTCTATATTACTGCAAGGAATTTGTCATTTGTCCTTGTCTTGTGTAGCTGCAGGCCAGTTAGAATGCCCTGCTAATCCCAGCACATGGTTGAATGTACCTACGATGGGCATTCGAGTGTCTAAAGTGCACCTTGGAGAAGATGGCCTTCTCACCTGGCCCGGTTTACCAACAACACATTCAATCCATGGCACTTCCACTTTGCAACTAAGCAATGATGCAGTACAGAGTCGCACCAAGGAAACTCCCTAGCCACCTTTTCCCTAGGGTTGCCATTCAGAGCCACAAGGTAGAATCACTCCAGAGGCCGGCGTGAGAAACCTTTGAGCTACATAAAAAAAAAACACTCCAGCAATAAGCCGGGAAACCTCTACATCCGGCTGGATGTAGAGTCACTCTGGTGGCCAGCACTGGAAACCTCTGAGCCATGATTTACTCCAGGGCACCTCAGAGGTGTGATATAGAGACTCTCTGGCTTCCGAAAGAGCCACAATGTCACTCTAGAGGTTGGCCCGGGAAACCTCTGGAGTTGCTCTGGCAGCGGCCAAGGAAAACCATCCGTGGACAGCCGAGAGGGTGAAGGGCCTTGCACCAGCAGCTTGCCGAGCCCGGGTATTGAACCCACAACCCTGTCATCAATAGCCCGGAGCTCTACCAGCTGAGCCACCGCCGCTCACTGTAACTCTGAACCTCCCAGCTGCAATGCAAAGTCATTCCAGCGGCAGGCCTGGAAAACCTCTAAGCCGTGATGTACATGAGTCACTCCAGCCACAAGCTATGAGATAGAGCTACCTCAGCGGCTCCACAGGAAGCCTCAACACTGTAAAGTAACCTACGGGCAACAGGCAGATATCCATTACTGTATCGGCAATCAGCAAATGGTATGTCGGTGAACCCCTGCATTATAGCGGTACACCAGCCACGTCTCCGCGCTCGTTCCCTAAGGTCGTTTCCTTAACATCTTAATGAGGAAATGGGAAGCTTAACTTCCTCCACCTCGGCTCGGTGATCTTAATTGGCAGCTTCTCTGATTAGAACAATAGGAAGACTGGCAGGCATGCCAATCAATTAATGACACCTTTTATCTTCCTGGGGGGGGACAGATGGATGGATGGAGAAGAGAGCGGACACACTGTGCGAAGGGGCGCCGCGTTGTGCTGTAATTTGTGTGTGTGAGTAAGAGGGGAGAGAGAGACACCGCGCGCGAGAGAGAGAGAGAGTGTGAGAGAGAGAGCGAGAGAGATGACATTTATCTAGGAGGGAGAGAGAGGGATGTTCTTTTGTTCTTGAAAAGCCCCCCCGCCCTTTAATAATTCAGCAGCGGCTGTTTCCCTTGCCGTCATATTCGCTCCCGCTCTCTCTCTCTCTCTCTCTCTCTGTGTCTGTCTCGGTGTCTCTCTCTCACTCGTTCTCTCTCTCTTTTTGTCTCTCGCTCCTACCTTGGGAAGCAGCACAAAGAAGTCACTCAATGGATGACTGTGTCTGACACATGCAGAGTGTGAGTGTGTGTGTGTGTGTGTGTGTGTGTGTCTGTCTTTCACTATCTATCTCAGACCCCTATCAGTCACTGAGAGGGAGTAAAGAGAATCAAGCTCCACCAAAACAACAATGTTCTTTTCACTCAAGTACACTCAACATGTACAGAACCATATCTGACATATCTAGAACCAGGAATGCAAACTGCTTCCCAGAGCAGCCTCTAAAATAATGCTGTGATTGAGTGTATGTCTTCTAGGCCTGTAAATGCAATGCCGGTATCTGTATCTGGATTTGGATGTGAAATGAAAGTGGGCGTGGCCTAAACCTAAAGAACTTGTCAATCATATATATATATTTTTTAAATATATGTTAGATACAAATATACATATTATTTAATATATATATATATATATATATATATTGGATATCAGCAGAGCAAGCAAAGGGTAGCAAGTGGTCTGGATGGGCTACATGGAATTGGGACGTGACGGGGACATCAGTTAATATTTAAATAAAAAGAAGATTTGAGTTAATTATGTTGTTTATTGACATTATTATTATTATTATTATTATTATTATTATTCTCATGTATTACTGGTTTTGTGTATTAGGTATTGCCCATATGATTGAAGTCATATATGGGCCGAACATTCACATTAACATATGTTTTAAATGTATTAATAAATATATTTATTTATTAGAGACCTATAGCAAAGATCAGCTGCCTTGAGGGCATCTTGTGGTCTGGGTGGGCTTTATGGAGCGCCAGCTCTGCTGGGAAGTAACGAGAGGACGTTTTAACCAGTAAACAATAAACTGAAATGGTATCACAGTCAGTAAATATGGGTGTGAATGCTTTTGTTTGTATGGAAATATCATTTGGAGCTCAGTGGGGTAAGATAGGTAGGCCTGGCTGATCTGCTAGTCATGTGGATCCATAAGCTAGTCAGCTCTGCTGGTATTTATACAGAGGCCATTGGCATGAGCATATATATATATAATATATATAATATACCCATGTCAAGGGTCATGTGACACTGTCATTGTCAATACCAATGCCATTTTCGGATATTTACGCTACAATATTGAAAGTAATGACATCACAGGATGTAGCAAATGTCATGGCATGGCTTATATTACTGGACATAATCCATCATGACAAGTTTATGGCCTAGTTACGCCAGTGTTACGTCAATGCAGATTGGTCGATTGGTTAGAGGGTCATTTGTACTTCAGGGCCCAGTCCTAGGAAGGCCAATACTGAGGACTGCGCTTCCCTAGGACTGGGCCCTGAAGTACAAATGACCCTCTAACCAATCAACCAATCGATAAAGATAAGTCCATATCCACAGTTCCAAGAGTTGCCACCATGGTCAGCCATAGATTTGCCGATAGGTCACAGAACGCCAGGCTGCAGCCTTCTGAAGCACTTCAAACGGTCAGGGCTCCTGGCTCTGCGCCACACTCCCGGCACACCTCTCCCTTTGACTGTGCACTAGTACAGCCAGTACAGTAGCAAAGCATCAAAAAACTGAACAGCAGGGAGGCTTTCTTGTAAATAAACTGTGTTCTCAAGGAAGCTAGCTCGCAGCAAAATGCTACGCAGTGCACCGAATACCTGGCTTAGATTCTACATACCTGGCTTAGATCTCACACTCACCGGTGTGCAGTGAGTGTGGTTAAAGCCAGGGGTACACTGTGAGATTCTAACCCCGATTTTAGCCCCGATTCTCAGTCTGGCTTAGTCTGTGCTGGACGGCTCTAGACCACAGATTTGTTCAGATTCGTCCACCTTAAAGAATCCAGTAGTGCGTGAGGGGTGCAGACTCCGATTTTTGGCCTCCTGATTGCATTTCAGACCAGTTTGAGCCTGTAAAACATTCGATTTTTTTGCCCTGTCTCAGAGAATGTAATCTAGTAGCGTACTCCGGTCAGCAACTCACTCTGAACGGGTCCCGTCAATAGCCAATGAAAGCCAGAGTCACACTACACAATTCTTACCCCTTAATTTAAGCCCTGATTCTCATTCTCAGAGCCTATCAAACAGTTGATGTTTTCGACCTGACCTTGTCTAGTAGTGTATACTGGTACACACACACACACACATATATATACATATATATATATATATATATATATATATATATACAATGTATATATACATTGTATATGTATATATAAAAACAGGTTTTACAGGTTATTTACAGGTAATTACTCTTAATTGCACATATATATATATATATATTCACGGGACCATATATATATATATATATATATATATATATATATATATATATATATATATATATTTATATGGTCCCGTGAATAGACAATAAAAAATTGAGCATTAGGCAGTGTTTAGGCAGCGTTAGCCAGCCTACTAATTGCTAAGTCAGCTCCACACAGAGGTCCAACCACAGCATTTCAACACTGCTTTGACCAGTATCAAGCCTGGTGAGCAGGCATCCAATTCAGCCTCAGACACTTCCATTTCACAAGGCTTAATGAACTGCAGACGTCTAGTGTGACCACGGCTTTACAGTGAAGTATGGTGGTGGAAGCGTCAAGCCACGACTGCGAAGCCTTATATTATATTTAGGTACAAAGTCGCTACAGTAAGCTTTTCAAAAACACATCTTCGACACAATATAATGGTCTGGCTTGTTTGTAGAAAAAAACGAGCCAGAATGGAGTTAGGAGGCTTTCCCACGAGAGCGACGACATGGCACCGTCTCTTGTTGGTGTGTTGTGTTGCGGTGTAAGCACTCTTGCTAAATTAGATTTTGGGGGCTCGTCATTTCCTTCCTGTAGCTTCTCCCCATCCATCACTCGCTCCCATTACCTACAGGTCAGGCCCAGCCTTGTCCTCTACACCAGAGATATGAGGGGGCAGCCTCATTAGAGTGATGGATCTCTCTATAACCCTCCCTCACATGCACAAACACACTCGCTCACTCACTCACACACACACACACACAGTTTTTTTGCCTTCGTCCGCAATGTTTGATACACATTGTTGCATCTTATAGATTAACAATGAAGCCCAGCTTGCTTTAAAGAACATCAATACAATATAAAATATAGGGTACTTCAATTCTTGCCAAATATATAATGTATTATAAGTTTATATGCTACATGTAAATAAGCATCTATACGTACTAATATTCATACTACACAAAATTGACAAAAGTATTGGGACACCCACTTTTTCATTGCTCCTTCCAAAAAAAAAAAAAAAAAATCTCCATGGAAGGCTTTCCACTAGATTTTGGAGGAGCATTGCTGTGAAGATTTGATTGCACTCAGCATGAAAAGCATCAGCAATGTCAGCTCATCCCATGTGCTCCACAGTTTAATGCTGGGGGGCTTTTTCTGTACCTCTCTAGCCCACACCCTGGCATTAGACAGTATGGTTTATCTGCTTCAGAGAGTCCTATTCTATTGGAAATACTTCTCTACAGAAACTAGACAAGCAGTGTGTATGTGTGTGTGTCTGTGTTTGCACATCTGCGTCAGCAATTTGTACAACTCCAAGTTGCTGAATGCATTTGTTAAAAAAGGCGTCCACAAACATTTGGCCATATAGTGTCCATACATACATATGCCATAAAAGGACTGACCTGTTGTCCTACAAAGACACTACATACTATATGTAGTTTGTACAATTCAGTGTGAAAAAACCACACACACACACACACACACACATCCTCCACAAAACACACCCCCACACACTCCTTCAGTCCTTCACTTTTCAGGGTCGCCGGCTGCCCTGCTCTGTAGACTGACCCGGGAACAGTCCAGCATTTATCAAACAGGTAATTAGAGCTCACAGCGAGCCTGGCACCTCAGCGGTCCGCAGGGGCCAGGGGTGACATCATTATCCCACAAATTCAGCTCGCACGCTCATCCTCCCTGTATCCGTCTATCTTCTCTCACTCTCTCTCTCTCGCGCGCCCGCTCTCTCGCTCTCTATTTCACGCTCTCACTCCCTGCCTCCTCCAGAGGACCCAGTCATTAAAGATCCCCTCTTCATTTCTTCATTCATTATGGATGTGTTTGTGCCTTTGTTCACGGTAATGCTCTTCGAGAGAGAGAGAGAGAGAGAGAGAGAGAGTGCATGAGAGAGAGAGAGGGTGCGAGAGAGAGAGAGAGTGAGAGAAAGAGTGTGAGCTAGAGCAGGGAATAAGACTAGCATGTGCACACGAAGCACCCCCACATCTTTTCAAATTGCTGCAAAATTGCTCTCCGGGACTTCCGGACATGGATGGCTGTGGCATCACCATGGGATCCAACTTACACTCTCTCAGCATCACTCGGCAGCCCCTTGAAGAGCACCTTAAAACACCCTTAGAACCCTGAAGCACCTTGAAAAGCGAGGCCCACTGTACGCTCTGAGACTGCCAGCCCTGGATCATCACTGGGGGATTGAACTGTCAGTCTCCCAACGTCACCTGGGAGCCCCTTGAAGAGAACCTTGAAGAACACCTTGTAGAGTGAGGTCAATTGAGCTCTCTGGGACATCTGGTTATGTATGGCTGTGGCGTCACTATAGGATTCCCAACTTGCAATCTCCCAGTGTCACTTGGGAGCCCCTTGAAGAGCACCGTAAAGACCACCTTAAAGAGAGCACCTTGAAGAGCGAGACCAATTGTGCCATGAATGGCTTTGGCATCACTGGAAGATTCAACTGTCAGTCTTCCAACGTCACCTGGGAGCCCCTTGAAGAACCTTGTAGAGCGAGGTCAATTGTGCCCTCTCTGGAACTTCCTGACACGAATGACTGTGGCATCACTGGAGGATCCGAATCGCAATCTCCCAGCGTCACCTGGGAGCATCCAGAGCCCCTTGAGGAGTGAGGCCAACTGTGCTCTTGGGGACAGGCTGTGGCATCACTGGAAGATTAAACTGTCAGTCTCCTAACATCACCTGGGAGCCCCTTGAAGAGCACCTTGTAGAGCGAGGCCAACTGTGCTCTCGGGGACTTCCAGCCACGGATGGCTGTGGCATCACTGGAAGATTCAACTGTCAGTCTCCCAACGTCACCTGGGAGCCCCTTGAACCTTGGCATCACTGGTGGATCTGACTCGCAATTTCCCGGCATCAGTCGGGAGTCCCTTGAAGAGTGAGGCCAACTGTGCTCTTGGGGACTTCCAGCTATGGATGGCTGTGGCATCACTGGAGTATTAATCTGTCAGTCTCCTAACGTCACCTGGGAGCCCCTTGAAGAGCACTTTGAAGAGCACCTTGTAGAGCGAGGTCAATTGTGCCCTCTCTGGAACTCCCAGACATGGATGGCAGTGGCATCACCAGAGGATCCGACTCGCAATCTCCCAGCATCAGTCAGGAGTTCCTTAAAGAGCGAGGCTAACTGTGCTCCCTGGAATTTCCGGGCACGGATGGCTGTGGCATCATTTGGGTATCCAACTTGCAATCTCCCAGCATCACTCAGGAACCTCTTGAAGAGCACCTTGTAGAGTGAGGCCAACTGTGCTCTTGGGGACTTCCAGCTACAGATGGCTGTGGCATCACTGGAGGATTAAACTGTCAGTCTCCCAACGTCACCTGGGAGTCCCTTGAAGATCACCTTCTAGAGCAAGGTCAATTGTGCGCTCTCTGGAACTCCCAGACATGGATGGCTGTGGCATCACCAAAGGATCCGACTCGCAATCTCCCAGCATCAGTCGGGAGTCCCTTGAATGGGGCCAACTGTGTGGAACTTCCGGACACGGATGGCTGTGGCATCATTTGGGTATCCAACTGGCAATCTCCCAGCATCACACAGGAACCCCTTTTTAAAGTTTAAAGAACTTCCACGCAATACTTCCCTAATTACAGCCTTCCTCCCACCACTGGATATCCAGGCAGCACCGTCTCCATAAACAAGACGGATAACCCTGAGCGAATCCTCCGAGCTAGAAATCGTCTCACTGTTAGAAAATAAGCGGTGAACATAATCGGAGGTGTGCGAACCCTCCGCGCTCACACTGCGACTGCTCCCGCTCGTAACGCACTTGTTCAGCCGACTTTATTACATTACCTCGGCGAGCGCGTGGGGACTAGCGCACCCCTCCTCGGATAAAAGTGCTGCGGTGGCACCGCTGGAGCTGTGTGGGATTTCTGGCTCTTTAAAGCTAGATATTATTATTTGCCTCTGTGTGGGTTATTAGAGCACCGTTGTCGCGGCGACAATCAATTACACACAGAGAGCGGCACAGTTACATTTGTCATTTTAATGAGAGGCGGCAAAAACACAGCGGAGATGAAACGAGGAGAGAGAGAGAGAGACAGGTGACACACACACACAATCACACACACACAATCACACACACACACAGCAGTCAAAGCGAATAACGTTGATGATTTTGGGACAGCGGTGAACGCGAAGCTCTGGGACAGTAGCTAAACAGCCGGGTCTTCTGGTCAATGTCTACGATGTGCAAGAAATGGTCAGCGAGGAGACCTGAGCCACTTTGACAGGGGTCAAGTCATTATGGCCAGACAACCGGGTTGGAACATCTCATCACAGAGAGGCCTGAGGGGGTTTGTGGGCAGACAATGGTCCAAGGAAGAAGAAACGGTTTCAGAAGCCATGAAGTGGTGACAGGGTGTTGGGTGCCTGAGGCTCATTGATGCCTGAGGGCAACAAAGGCTGTCCCGTCAGAGAGCCCATGTTTACCCCAGACCACCGTCGAACACGCAAACATCGAAGGGCCCTGGACCTTAGAGTGATGGAAGAAGGCCCCCTGGTCTGATGGGTCACTTCTCTTTGACATCACGAGGACAAGTTCCGCAAGCAGGCAGAGAGTGCTGGACAGAGTGCTGTCAATCAAACATGCTCATTAGAATATTATACTGTACGTTGTTTAATTAACTGTTTAAATTTCATACCGTTTATGTTTATACGTGCTTAATATGAATAACATTTTTTTTATCGGAAGGAAAAGCAGAAAGGTTTCATGGTTTTCGCTAGGTGATTTCTATGGTCTACCAGGTGGTTCCTTTAGAGTTGCAAGTCAGTTACTATGGTATTATGATGTTGTTGCTATGGTGTTGCTAAGTGGTTGCAATAGTGGTGTTTGCTGGTACAGGTGGTTGCTATGGTGTTGCAAGGTGGTTGTTATGATGTTGCAAAGTGGTTTCTATGGTCTACCAGGTGGTTCCTCTGGAGTTGCTAGTTAGTTACTGTGATATTACGAGGTGGTTGATTTGGTGTTGCTAAGTGGTTTTTATGGTCTACCAAGTGGTACTCTGCAGTTGCTAGTCAGTTACTGTGGTATTATGAGGTGGCTACTATGGTGTTGCTAAGTGGTTGCAATAGTGGCGTTAGTTGGTATCTATGGTCTACCAGGTGGTTCCTTAGGACTTGCAATCAGACCGAACAATCTGGAGTTGGAACTTCACCTCCTGATGCGAGAGTGGTGCTATTGTAAACTGTAGGATTTTGGAGCAACATTGCTGTGAGGATCTGATTGCAACAACACCCCACCTCATCCCTATCTCATCCCCAGCTCTCATCCCCAACTCCCCACCTCATCCCCAACTCCCTAATGCATCCTCACCTCTCACCTCATCCCCAACTCCACACCTCATCCCCAACTCATCCCCAACTCCCCACCTCTCACCTCATCCCCAACTCCCCACCTCTCACCTCATCCCCAACTCCCCACCTCTCACCTCATCCCCAACTCCCTAATGCACCCCCAACTCCACACCTCATCCCCAACTCCCTAATGCACCCCCAACTCCACACCTCATCCCCAACTCCCTAATGCATCCCCAACTCCACACCTCATCCCCAACTCACCCCCAACTCCCCACCTCATGCCCACCTCTCACCTCATCCCCAACTCCCTAATGCATCCCCAACTCCACACCTCATCCCCAACTCACCCCCAACTCCCCACCTCATGCCCACCTCTCACCTCATCCCCAACTCCCCACCTCACCCCCAACTCACCCCAACTCCTCACCTCATCCCCACCTCATCCCCAACTCCCCACTTCACCCCCACCTCATCTCCAACTTCCCAACTCATTACCATCTCATCCCCAACTCCCTAATGCACCATCCAACACACACACTCACACACACACACTCACATACACAACCCCCTTAGTCCTCTCTACCGCAGTAATGAAATGTGATCTCAGGTGAGCTGCAATATTTAGTAAATGAGTGTGTAGAGGAGAGCGCCGCAGTACGGCTGAGTTGTGTGAAATCAGAGATAGATGGAGTCACTTAGCACTCGCGCTCCTAATTCACCACTCAACACTGAATACACACACACACACACACGCACACGCACACACACACACACGCACACACAGTGCTGCAGGCCTTAACTAACACCTCTCTCTCTCTTTCTGTCTGTCTGTCTGTCTCTCTCTCTCTCTCTCGCGCTCTCTGTAGTGCTGAGCTGTGCAGGACAGTCGGAGCTCCACATGAAAGGCTGCAGAAAAACTGACTTAAGCTGATTTCCATTAAGAGATGACAGTTTTTAGCCGTAAACAGACACAAGAGAACAGAGCTCTTCCCCACTAATGAACACACTCAGCGATTCTGCGACTATCTTCCAATTACATATTCCTCTCTCTCTCTCTCTGTTCTCCCAAAGGAGGTTTTACCTACTTTAACATTCACCGTTCGTGTTCTGCAGCACTAAAATACTATGTCTAACATTTTGGTTGTATAAATAAATAACCCAATAAATAAATCTTTTATTGTCAATCTAATCTAATAAACATAACAGTTTCAACCATTTAATTAACAACTCCCCCCCCCCCCCCCCCAAATAATGAATACACCAACTAAATTGTTTTTATGCCCTCCTTTTTATCTGCATGTGTGTTTTTTATTAACGGGTTCTAATAATTCATTAAAATAGGCATTAAATCATTTGTTTATTTGTTATAATTAATACAATTAGTGCACAAAAAAGTGAATACATTTAATAATATTTAGATTTTGTTTCTACAAGAAGTTCTAGGCGATGTTTTCAAATATACAAAAAATATATTTAGGTAAAAATGGTTGCTTTGTTAAAATAATATCCAATTATTTAAAAAGTACAATAGTTTCCATTTTAAAAAGTGTAGTACTATTACAGTTTTAAATAGCATTTATTTAAACACATTAAACAACTTAACTAAATATTTATTATAGTGTTAAAAAAACATTGTTTTATTAGTGAAACCTTTAACATCAAATCTAAGTACAAAAAATACTATTATGTAGTTCTCACATATTACAATAATAAAAAATAATAAGCAAATGTGTTTCTAATTTGTTTTATATCTACACTTAATCTACATTTTTTAAGTATCCATCAAATAAATAGATATATTTGATAGATTTTTAAAGTGGTTCTAACCAAACTAAAAAAAAAAAAACAGAGCCTCCAAAACTAAGTGGATAAATATTATTCATTCTTTTATTATGTATAACCTATTATTAAAATAGCCCACCAAATATGATACCTAAATAAATAAATAAATAAATAAATAAATAAATAAATAAAGAGTACAAACAGACTGAGCACGAATACAACTGAGGACTTCTATTTTCATTTATCTAAAGATTTTAAATTGCCACAGTCAAGAAGTCAGCAAGTTTTAGTCTGACCCCATTTCCCCCCATTTGTACTTTCTTGGCCACACACACACACACACACACTCAGCGTCTTCTTCTAGAAGGCTGGGTGATGGCTAGTCACCAGCAGACTCATTAAATCTAATATTACATACGGTAAGTCTGGGAACTGAGGGGTAATTAATTTCTGCGGTTGTTTGTGCTGCCATCAGCGTTTGATCAATGGGATACTCCTGGGAGCAGGATATGACCTCACACACCACACACATGCAAGCACACACACACACATACTGTACACACACTCACACACACACTGCCATTTCAATCATTACAGGTGCTCTCCATAGACCTTCAGTTCTTCACCCCAATAAAATATTTATTTCAGATTTAAACAGTATCTAAGACAGAAATATGTAAATGAGTTCTGCTCTGACTGGCTGTGCTGTTATACACCTGATTCGAAAAGTAGGCTGCTGTAAATTCAGCGTGAATTCCAGTGAATACCAGTTGGGGGAACAGGGCCCTTCCTTTTGGTCTTCCATTGGTTAGGACTTCACTAGTAGAACTGAAGGCCTAAGGTGTCAGATAGCATTAGAGGAATCAACCAATCGTGTTGCGCTTCCCAACTCGTGGAACCGGATTCATCTGAAATACGTCACTCTAGGTCTTGTTCTAGATTTGGAGGAAAATGAGGCATTTAACCACAAAGAACACTCCCAGCCAACATGTCCAGGTGGGGCTTACATGGGTGGAACATGGACTAGGTGGGTTTGTACATGCTTCGTTACTGGGATCCAGCTGGGCTTCTCAAACGGACCCCATTGTTAATCGACAGCCCACGTTAATCTCACATGGGTTCCATCTTGGCCCCATATGCAGTGTACGGCCCAGATGGGTCCCATGTTTAACCCCTCCTGGGGCCATCACTGACCCGTATGAGGGGCGACATGGAACCCGAGGACAAAAATTTATGGTTCCCAGTTGGGCTACACATAGGGGTAGTCGGGCTGTACCAACTGTTAAACATGCTGGTGGTAGTATCATGCGCTGAGGCCAGGACTCCCTCAGAATTCTTCAGCATAACCTCAAACCATCAGCTAGATGCTGGACACCTGGGCACAACTGGGTCTTCCGACAGGACAGTGACCCCAAAAGCACATCTAAGGTGGTTGTGGAATGGATAAAGCAAGTATGGTCATATGAGCCCCAACAGACAAAGGCTTCTCGACTTTCAAATGACTGTGAACTTCCTCCACAGCGACTGTTCACGTTCACCGTCAAAACACGCTTTGACTGAAAACACTCTCTCGTTTCCGTCCTCCTCCTTTGTGACATCTCACGGTCTTCTCTTACTGAAGCCTTGATGCCCCACTGAAAGCCGAGGCCATTACACATATCACCTTCCTGATGATGCTGGGGTGAGATTTCGTGTTTGTTGTTTTTAGTCACGTCCTGCCGCCTCTTTGCTCCGCAGTAGGACCCGACTTGTCTTTCCCGGCCCTCTTTTTCTTCAAAGGTGGGATGCCGTTACATGTTTTCAGGTAGGAGCTCCAGAAACTCTGCATTGAAATGCATTCAACCCTGTCTAGAGTATCAGATTCTTAACACATCCAGGCACACCTGCTGAAGCAGTGCAGAGACCACTGCAGAGATCAGAAAAGTCGATACCTTGTTGGGGCACGTCTTCCATATTGATTCCCGTCATCAGCCCCCAACCACCAGCCTCAAAGACAAGGTCCAGGGTTTTTCCAAAATTCTCAGAAGTTCGTCCATCGTCTGAATTCCTGAAGAAAGTCCAGGGAAAAAGGCTTTGGAGGAGTATTGGGGGGGGGGGATTCGTTACAATGGGCGTCCACAAACATTTGGACATATAGTGTATTCAACATCCAGTCCCCCACTATTCCTAGCAGCACTAACTGCAAGCAAACCCTTTCTGTAGTTGTTAATTATGCGGTGGAGGAATTACAGCCACTCATACCTGCAGAACTCCTTCAGCTAAATGACATTTGTAGGCCTTCAACCAAGACTTGCCCATTCCAGGTCTTGCCACAGCATTTCCATAAGGTTTAGGTCAGGACTTTCCAAATTTTCAAGGTATCAATTTCTTATTTTTAACCACTCTGAGGTAAACATGCTTGAGGTCATTGTCTTGTTGCATGACCCAACAGTGGAATTATTGGGCACAACGCAGGAATACTCTCTGGACAGGGCGCCTGTCTATCACAGGGTACCTGTGACCCAGTTTTGACACTTGTGGCTTAAAATGAAGGCCTAGTTCCACTAGTTCCAGTAGTAGTGGTATGGTTCACCACTGGAAATCTGTGTTTTTGTTCGGAAAACATATGGATCATGGTTCCCAAAAGATGATGCTCAAAACATTGAGACCAAAATTGGCTTCCCAAAAGTACGGACCAAGAATCGGAAACCAAGTTTGGTTCCTAAAGGATACTGCCTAAGAGCTGAGAACCATCATTTGGTTCTCAAAGCCAATCTAGTACCAAAAAGTACTGTCCATGAGCTGGAAATCCCTGTTTTTGTTCGGAAAACATACGGATAGAAAGCTGAGAACCAAAATTTGGTTCCCAAAAGATGCTGATTAAAAGCTTAACACCAAATGTGGCTTCTTTAAGCATTTCTGACCAACAGAAATGACAATCTGGTACCAATAAGTTCTGACCAAGAGCTAATAATCTCCATGTTGGTTTGGAAAACATACTGACCACAATTTATGTAAACCACAATTTATTTTACAGGCTCTCCACAGTTGTTTTTTTGCCCATTTTGTCTGTTTTTATATATAATTTATGTGGTTAGTCATTGTACTAGAGGCACTGACAGCCATAATATACTCAGACAATTGTAAGTAGTAGTAGTAGCAGTAGTTTATCACTGAGCTTGACTGGTATTGTCTTTCGGTCTAGATAAACATATTAGTAATATTACCATGCAGGCATATGCACAGAAATGGCTAATTGATAGAAAGTCAGAATTCCCAACTACATAGCGAAACATCCTATGGAACCAGAAATGTCTGCTAGCGAGGGATAATGCCATGAGAGCAGCGACGGTTTGTGACATTGCTTCCGTCTCAGCTTCTTTCTGTTGTCTTGCCACAGTGACAGTGGAACTAATGAGCGATTGGTTCCTATGGGAGGGTAGAGAGCGACAGGACTGGTGTGGGAGTGTGTGTGTGTGTGTGTGTGTGTGTGTGTGTGTGTGTGTGTTTGTGTCTCCTATGCTACACTGACCCGATTAACACTGCCAGTGCTTAGGCTCCCCAGAGGAATGCAGGCCTTCATTTGTTCACTTGTTTCTCTGTGGCTCCGGTGTCATTTCGCTGAAGCAGTGATCAATATGGCTTTTTCTGGTGCCTGAGTTCGCATCCCTCTGGAGTCAGATTTGATTTCTCTATTTTTCCTCTTCCTTTTTCTTCCTGCTGGGTGTTAGGCCTTTTTCTGTGTGTGTGTGTGTGTGTGGGGGGGGGGGGATGTAATTACATTTGGCAGGTGCTTTTAAATGCTGTTATGCAGATGAACTTTGTGAATTGTGCTGTGCTTCCCTGAGTCTCTTATGTGTGGGGGGAAGCAGTGTTTTTCACCATGGTATATAAACTGCTTGGGTAGGGTAGTAGAGATGGGACCCCTATTTGGTTCCCAAAGCTGGAAACCATAATTAAGTTCCCAAAGGTACTGACCAAGTGAGTTGGCAAATGCAGTTTGGTCCCAAACATACTGGAAACCTTAATTTTGTTCCCAAAAGTGCTGCCCAAAAAGCTAAAAACTAAAATTTAGTTCCTGAATTATACTGAACAAATCCTTGGAATTTGTTTTTTCCAATTTGGTTTTTAAAAGTTCTGAACAAGCTGGAACCATCATTTGGTTCTCAAAACCAAATTGACCAAGAGCTGGGGACCCCAATTTGGTTTGGAAAACATATGAATCGAAAGCTGAGAACCATAATTTAGTTCCCAAAATACTGATTAAAACCTTGATATCAAATTTTGCTTCCCAAAATTACTGACCAAGAAATGAAACCACATCTTGGGTCCCAAAAGGTATTGGCCAACAGGTGACAACCGTAATTTGGTTCTCAGAACATTTATGAACGACACTTAGAAAGCACAATTAATTACTGATTACTGAACCAAGAGTTCCCCACACATACTAACCAGGAACTGGGAACCTCAGTTTTGTTCCCAAAGGTGCTGTCTAAAAGCTGTAAACCAAATTGTGGTTTCTGAATTATACTGAACAAGTCCTGGGAACCTCATTTTCTGTTCCAATTTGGTTTCTAAAAGTACTGAAGAAGCTGAAAATGTGTTTTGGTTATCAAAACATATTGACCAAGAGCTGAGAACCGTAATTGGGTTCCCAAAAGATACTGATCCAAACCTTGAGACCAAATTTTGGTTACCAAAAGTACTGACCAAGAAATTAAACCACATCTTGGTTCACAGAAGGTATTGACCAATAGGTGACAACCGTAATTTGGTTCTCAAGAATGACCAACACAATTAAGTACAATTAATTACTGACCAAGAGTTCCCCAAACATATTAACCAGAAACTGGGAAACCATGGTTTTGTTCCCAAAGGATACTGCCCAAGAGCTGTAAACCATATTTTGGTTTCCCAAAAGCTACTATCCAAGAGATGAGCACCATCATTTAATTCTCAAAACATACTGACCAAGAGCTGGGGACCCCAATTTGGTTTAAAAAGTCTTGACCAAGGGCTGGAAAACCCTGTTTTGGTTCAGAAAGCATATGGATCAAAACCTTGAGACCAAATTTGGCTTTTCAAAAGTACTGACCAAGAATCGTAAACCACAGTCTGGTTCCCAAGGGATACTGCCCAACAAGTGAGAATCCTTAGGTTGGTTCTCAAAACATTTCTGACCACAATTAAGTTCCCAAGTACTGACCAAGAGTTGTCAAACACAGTTTGGTTCCCAAATGCTAACCAGAAACTGGAAACCTCAATTCCGTTCCTGAAGGTGCTGCCTAAAAGCTGGAAACTACTGAGCGAGTCCGGGGAGCCTCCCTTTCTGTCCCCAAGGCATATTGAACATGAAATGAAAACCACAGTTCTGGTTTCTAAAAGTACTGACCAAAAAACATAGTTTGGTTTCCGTAAAACACTGAACAAGTCCTGGGGACCCCAGTCCTGACCAAGAGCTGGAAATTGGATACTGCCCAATGGATACTGCCCAACAACTGAGAACCATAAGTTGGTTCTCAAATCATTTCTGACCAACATAAATGACAATCCAGTACCAACATTTTACAGGCTCTCCAAATTATTATTATTATTATTATTATTTTAATATAATTGATATGGTTGGTCGGATTGCTGCATCGGGACATCAGGATACCCATAATATACTTAGACAATTGTAGTGCCCATCCCTACTGATCACCAAAATATATAACACAGCAAAGGATGTACTTCTAGGGCAACATTTGTAGCACTTTATATTACAGTTAATTATATTTGACCATAATTAATTTATGGTTACATAACTTACTAGAAATGAACTTTATGGTTCAGCTAAAAAAAGGTTCCTCTTGTCATTTTTAATATGAAATCTCCATCATCCAACATCTGGCTGAAATAGTAAACTACACCACAAAGCCAGATGCCACAAACTGGTAACTGCCAAGTCTGGTAATAGATCAAACCTAATGAAACATATGATTACTAAGTGAACTAATCTCCATCAGGAAAGCTGCAGATGTTTTACTTTTCACTGCTTTCGGAAAGCTGCCATCATTTTTCTCACCATCTTCTCCAGGAGATGTCCGTAGGTAGCACTACTACCACAGGTTGCTTAGACGTTGAAGGCCCATCGGAAAGCCATGCCAACACAATGGGATAGTGTGAGGAATCCGCCAAAGGGGGTTCTGAAGCTAATGGAGCTCAAATTCTCATACTGGAGCTCCATCCAGTAGCAATGGAGTAGCTTTTGTGATCCACATCTAAACATCTAACATTTAACCTGGCTGATTCTCGTGAGATGCTTTTGATGCTTTTGGGAAACTTGGCCCAGGACCAGTTAGCGCTCCCCTCCAAGGGCTTTGAGCTGTTGAATGACAGTAATTTGGGGTTATTGGTGCAGTGGTGCCGGCCTTCACCTTCTTAGATTGGTGGTGTCATATGATGGGGAGACCTAGCTAGCAGAAAGGTTGGAAACAGCTGGTAGATGTAGATGATGTAGGCAATATTGTATCCTAGGGGTCCAGGGTTTACTTTGGTCTATTGAAGGGTTTACAATCCCTCGGCAACCTCTTCAGCCAGACCAAGAACCAAGCAGGCACCCAAATGGTTGATTAAGTAGCTCATTGATCTTAACAGAACCATTGTCTTTACTAAGGAACCTTTGAAGAACCCTGTTTGAGAACGTTTGTATGTTTTGCTATGTGCGAAGTGTGAACGTGCAGAGAGATTTCCGATAATATTCAGCCTTGGTTGTAATTACACATATTCCGGCTCCCTGATGGGACGGAAGACCAAGACATCAAGGTCCATCACAGGCTGCAGTGACAAGAGTCTGCCAAAAACAACCCCCATCTTCACACATACTGTCTCTCTCCCTGTCTCTCCGTCGCTCTCCCTCTCCATTCCTGCCAGGGTCAGCCTCATGCTGGCTGGGTCCATCTCAAGCTGTGCTACATCCCTTTGAAAAACGCCTCAGTGATGTATTTCATATTTATGAGCTGGCCACAGGACAGCATTCAGGCCATAATTATCCCACTGTCAGCAGTAATTTCCATGCAGATCATCAGGAAAACAGCAAAAAGCAATCCAAAACATATGACCGACTGTATTTCCTCTTAGTGGGAAAAAAAGAGATGAGAGAAAAAAAAAAACAGACCCCAGCCAAAGACCTCGGCAATATGTTTCTATTAAACGGCAGGGGTAGCAGGGGCTGGACGTCAGCGGAGAAAGATTAACCGTGAGGACACCATGAACTTCTTTCAAGCTGTAAAATCAGTCTTAAAGCATGAGACATCTTTGGACAGGCAAGGAGTGTGTTTTTATATGATCCATTAAATGAGGACGATCATCGGTTGCTGGCTTAGATTATACATATTTGGCGTAGTTGGCCTACGATAAGGACGTAGCGATGAAGCTCGCATCCACTACGCCTGGGCATCCAGTCTAATTGGTGAGTTCCTCCACTTTAAGGTTCATCCATTGCGGATAGAAGATTGAATGCAGTTGGATGATCTGACTAGAGAAGCATGACCCTAAGGTCGTCATATCTGGCCAAGCGATATGCTCGTGTGGGGCTCACATGGGTGGAATGTGGGTTCTGAGTGAGTTTGTACATACATTTTTACTGGGACCCCCATTATTTTAGCCCACCTTAATCTCACATGGGTCCCATATAGGCCTTGTATGCCGTGTACATCCCAGGATGGGGCCATGTCGGTCCCATCACTGACCCTAGTGGGCAAACATGTGGGCCACAGTTGGGCTACCCGTACAGGCTTTTAGCTGGGTGGGCTGTGGAGCAGTGGAACTGCATCCTCTGGATTAATGGAGCTCCCTCCAAGATCCAGGAGTTGGCAGGAGAGGCAGAACTGACCATCCGATGTCCTTACAGCAATGCATGTGTTGCTACTGGGACCCAGTTGGGCTTCCCAAATGGGCCCAATTATTATAGCCCACCTTAAAGTCACACAGGCTCCATCTAGGGCCTGTGTGCAATGCACAACCTAGAGAAACCCTCCGGGTCCCATCGCTGACCCTGGTGGGCATCCATCTGTGGGCAAAACTTTCTCATTCCCAGTTGGGCTACCCATACAGGCCCCATATGGGCATGTTGTCTGGGATGGTTCCTAACGGACCTGAAAGTGGTTCTTCTATGGCTTCTCTCAAAGTGTTCCAACCCAGCATAACAGGTCTGAACCTGAGGGGCTGCTGTTGGGAGATGAGTGTAGAAGTAAAATCCATTCGTTGAGGTCTTTGAGGTCAGCAATGAAGACTGTATGGGAAGCCTTTGCCATTTCATTTCGAGGCACTTCTCAGAGTGCTTGTTATATTTCTTGGTTGAGAACACAAAGGCATTTGATATGAATTCATCAATTATGTATTGTTTGTTGTTTGTCTATTTCCCCAATCACTCTTTAGGTCCTCTTGGAAATCTACTATCCTGCTTTCTGTAGTAATCAATAGTTTGCTGTTGATACACCAGTTACAGATGGGATTGAAAAACCTTGGGCTGTTCCTTGACCTCAGTCAGTCTTATAAGGACTCCTAAAGGGAAAAAAATAGAGGGTTCAGGTTGAGTGCATTTGGGTTGGAGCTAAAGGTGCAGGAACACTATCCACTACATCCAAATGCAGACACACAGCTTGTCTATTCCCTTAGATGAATACACCCAATAGAATAGGACTCAACATGAACCTATTGGCACCTATTGGCTATAGAGGGGTATAAGGCCCCCCAGCATTGAGCTGTGGAGCAGTGGAACTAACTGTGCTCTCTGGAATGATGGTGGTGCTCCATCCAATACTTTTTGTATAAGTTGGGGATGAGGTGAGGTGGAGGTGAGGTGGGGGTACTGCCAAGTAACCCACCTATTCATAGCGCCCCCTAGCTACAATAGGAGGGTAAGAAATGAACACTGATGTCTCCTCCAATACCTGCAAAGCCAGCCACCACCTCCTTTCAAACTGCCACCAAAAAAGTCCCTAGCAATGCTGCACCAGCTAACAGCTGGCCAACATCGCTTAAAAAAGTGATGAGGGAATAGAGCGCCATCTACCCACCTGGAGGGAGCACGGACAATTGTGCTCTCTCAGACTCTGGCTGTTGATGGCTTTGCCCTCCTGGGCCATCGTGGCATTTGCATTGGACCTCTGATCCTCACAGCAATGCTCCTCCAAAGTAGAAAGTCTTCTTCCCTGGACAGTTCCTATAGAGTTACTCCAACATAAGCAGGATCAACTCTTTTTTAATAGCCTTGATTTCAGAAGAAACCATGAACGAGCAGATGTCCCAATACTTTTGTCCATACTGTGTTCTGTATAGATTGTAGACCATTGGTCTCCTAAAGCAGGAGGTTCCTTATCCAAATCCCAATCCCAGACACAGCTGATTCACCTCATACACTAGCTAACAAGCTTTGCGTTGGTTGGTTTAGGGGTATCAAGGCCTCAAGGAACTTTCCTGACCAATCGCTGCTGTTTTTGCCACTGCTATAGTAACAACCTAGAAGACAGATCAGCCGGGTCCCGGCAGCTCAATATATATATTTTTTAAATATCTGTTATCCTAACTTTTCCAGACTGGTAAATAGCCCAGCAAGCGTCACCACCATTTGGCTGGTGTGAAATACAGCCTGTAGATAATGAAATAAATTGGTACGGAGATGCAGAGAATATAAAACACACCCAACTAGAAAATAAATGTAATATCTAATATTGCACAGGACTATCTATTGACCTTATTTGAACCCATTACCTGAAACAGGCATGCATCTTCATATCTGCCCAATTTGCTTGACACCCTTGTCCACATTCCTGCTCCTCTTCTATCATCGCCCTCCTCCACCCTCCCAACGAAATTCCTTTATCTCTCCGCTCCCTTCCCCTCCATCACTTCTAAATGGATTTGCACGCGTCCGCTTGATTTATTTCCGTCCCGCGTGTAATCCGCCTGTCCGTGGCCTCCGTTCCTTCCCAATCCCGATGACATGTAGGATGAGATTGGCTCTGTGTATTACAAAGCATGCTATTCTATGCAAATGCACAGCGCTCTGATTTGAAGGCCACCACCATGAACGTCCAGGCAATAACGTTTCCATTATGATCAGCTTAAAAGAATGGCTCTGGGCCGGGGCATGACGAATGCAGGCCTACACGCAATTTGGGATCACATACAAGCCCTGCCAGCACGACCAACTGCGGAGCAAGGATTTAAAGTGTGGGCAATTAGCTGCCCAAGGTTTGTTTTTTTAGTGATGGAAACTGCAGGGTTCTTTGAGAGATAGAAGAACCATAGAAGAGCCACTTCTGGTTCCACAAAGAACCCATGAACTATTACTGCTATATCCAACTTCTTCGGATACTTTTGTCATCACCATCATTTGTAGTCAGTTCAGCCAACAAGAATCGGTCTCTTCTGTTAAAGTACAGTAAAACGACGGCAGCCATGTCGCCCCCTACCTTTTGTGTAGTGTAGTGCAGTTCGTCACAATGGCCAACGAAAGCATGTAGGCTATATATAGCGTATATATCACGTCACAATAATATATTTATTAACAAATAAATTTTGCACAAAATGTTTTAACAGTTTTTCATATATTTTTATACAGTTTTTATATAGTCTATATATATATACTATATATAGTTATATAGTATATATATATTTAGATTTTTTAGAGTGTTTCGATTTTACCACTGTCCGATTTGTACACATATTTACATCAGTTTCCATGGTAACAGTGCTCACATGCATATGCTAACTAGAGAATGGCAGGCTAACCAAAGTGAAGGGAATACTATTGTTTCACTGGCTCCAGTGGCTCCTGCTAAGCGGTGGGACCTACATATTAGGCAGCGAGTGAACAGTCAGTTCCTGAAGGTGATGTTGTGTGTGTTGGTGTGTTGGAAGCATGGAAAATGGGCAAGCATAAGAATCTGAGCCACTTTGACAAGATCCAATCTGTGATGATTGGCAGAGGCTGGGCCAGAACATCTCCAGAACAGCATTTTTGGCTCTTGTGGGGTGTTCCTGCAGCGGTCAGTGGTCAATAACTATCAAAATCGCTCCAAGGAAGCACAACCGGCGAATCGACAACCGGGTCGTGGGCGCCCACGGCCTCACTGATGGTCATGAAGATCCAACCTCACGACTTACAGGACTTTTTGGTTTCGGTCCTTTAGAGGTCTTGTGGACTTGATGGGTTAGAGCTGTTTTGGTGGGACGATAGGGGCCTATAGGTTCTTGGTCATCTGCTCCAGAGAGTCTTCTCTACAGGTACCAGATAAGCTGAGTGTGTGTGCATTTGCACATCTGTGTCATTAGAAGGGGTGTCCACAAACCTATGGACATATAAAGTACCTTAAGATGTGTTAAAGGTCCTTGTTTAAAGTATTTGTTCTGACTTATGGGCGTCTGGGTTTGTGGGTCACAGTTTATCTACTGGCCAGGTTTTGGAGAGGAGGTTGCTTACCTTGAGACGATGGCTTCACCGGCTTTAAGAAGAGAGGCTTGAGAGCTGTTCTTCACTCCTCACCCCTTGCCTTGCTTCGGTTGCCTAGCTGGTACACCTCTTCCTTTTTACTGTGACTGAAAGTAGACCAATAATGACCAAGCTTGATCGACTAGCAGATATTTCAGACATCAGACAGCTTGTTAATAAAAGCAGCACATGTAGGTTAAAACGTTAAGGATTAGAATGTTAATAAGGTTTGATTTGTTCGAATGCAAACAGGGGAATTAAAGGCTCAAGTCAACAGAAAATGCCGCATGGTTGAAGAAAATCTGTGTCAATGTGTGTGTGTGTACACACACCCTCAAAAAGCCGGTGGGTGTGTAGGCCTATTTGCTACCGATTCGTGTTTAATCGGCCATTTAATCAAGCGTCAAAGTCAAATACACATTCGATCCAGAACAAAACAGAGAGAACATGGGGTGAGGGCTTTTGTTAACCAGCCCCAGACCACATGTCTACATTTACACCCGTTTACAGTGATGAGCCAAAACATTAAGACCTGGTGGTGATCACCTGCCTACCATTAAAACACCTCCCTCTACAAGCACTTAGAAGTTGCCCAGACCAGGGGGACCTTCCTGCATTGCTCCAAGGCCCAGTCCAGATGCTTGTAGCCACTTTTGACTGTGTACAGGGGTTAACATGGACATTCTGACTGGTCAGGAGGGGGCGCTACACTGTGTATTGAGAGATGTTCCTGCCCAGAGGGGGATAGTCTGCTTCACTGCTCTTATTACACATCGATGAGCCTCGAGGCGCTCAACTCCCTGTAGTCCCTGCTGTCTGTACGTATCCACAATCGCTGACCAGGGCCACAACAAAGGCCTTCCCGTCTTGCTTGGTCATCTGGCCCAGGTCTAAACACTTGGCCATTTCTCCTCTTCATCCTAGACCTGGACACGTGCCGTTGTTGTGGGATAAGCAACGTTATTTTCTTTATTTCTGAGTGGTTTTAATGTATTGGCTTATTAGCGTATGTCTGATATAGCCAGCGGTGGACAATACTTCAGTAATTGTACTGCATTACTTTAATAATGTGTTGTTTTTGAAGATGTGGAGTTCATTCAAGTATATCTGAACTGAGGCAACCGTGTCTAGATGAAGGTACAAGCCTCAAAAATGCACTGAAAGAATAATTACCAATAGAATAACACTATTTAAACTCTCGGGACCGGTCCGGCGTACATGTCTGAGAAGACGAGGAATGATTCAACTGCAGTATGTGTCTCACAAAGTCTTTATTTTTTAGCCTTTTTTGGAGTTACACTCCTGTAGAACGCTCTGGAAGGTAACAACTTCGCTTGTTTAGTCTGGCATTTCTTCACTTGTTTGGTCTCAAGTTTGTTTATGGCTCCACTCCTGTTTTACCACCCCCTCTTAACCCTGGGTCAACACTCTTGCCATTACTACTCTACTACTTTTTTGCCTTACTATACTTTAGGGTAGCAATTTACCTTAAAATAGGAGCTCCACATTCATACTGATGCTCCACAGACTGACCTCTGTTATTCCCAATCTGGGCTGGAACGCTGCTACTGCACTATAGAGCTTTGGTGGAGCTGCAGGAGAGAGAACCTCTCTCCAGACCTGCTGTGTAATGCTGCATAACCCTGCAGTTTTACTCTACTGCCTACCTTCGGATCACTCTTTTATTTACCTTCTGAAAACGCCCGCACAACGACACTAGATCTGACCACCGTGGCGAGAAACGAAGGCTTGGAACTGGATTGGGATTAAAATAGCCAAGACCCGACCCAATTCAATTACGCCTGGCTTGGCCTCTGCATCCCTGGTTGTTATCTTTTTGACTTTCAGTGTATTTGAGCTTTTTAGGCTCCTTACCTCCACATACGTCCACTACAGCCGCAGTCTGTCTTCTCATATTCCGTCAGCATCTTGATGGTTAAAGCTCTGTATTTCAGCAAGCAGCAATGTAATATTGATATAACAGCAATCACTTAGATGTACTTCAAAGCCAGCGCAGGGGGACCGGACCCGTCTGCGGAATCTTGATCACTTACCAGGATCATAATTGGACAAATCCCCCTTGATTGAGTCGTTTTGCTGAAACAAAGACTTTCCATTATTTATCATGTCACAGCGCAATCATCGACACAAATCCCACATGTTCCCAGCAGATGGGTACGATTACTCTCCACTGAGAGCGAGCGCGAGAGCGCGAGAGCACGAGAGAGAGAGAGAGCACGAGAGAGAGAGAGGGAGGGAGGAATAAATGCAAAACCAGAGTCTACTATCATTTCCAAATCATGACTCCATCTCAAGCCACCAGCAGGCTTTTTATTTCTCCAATATGATTGCTTTGTTGGAAGACATACAGCCAGGGTCAGGACAAGGGGTCTAGAGGAGCAGCGCTGCATCGATCAGAAGGTGCGATGCACTCAGCGTCGTCAATTCTGGTGCACACTTTATGGGATGCGATGTAATTACGTCCCATTAAGTGCGCACTTATTTTTTGGGGGCCAAAACATCAAACAACAAAAAAATCTTGGGCAAACCGCAAATGTGTAATGATCCCAGCAGGACAGGATGCGGACTAGCGCGAGAGGGTTTAATGAACAGAAACACAAACAAGAGAAAGCACACAGACAGGGCGCTAAGCCAGAAGTCTATATGAGAAATAACGAGAGTCCAGGGCTCATAGGGACAGTTCGTCCAATCAAATTTGTGTATTCAGTGTTATATATATATATATTTAATAATTGATTTGAAATCAAATAATAATAAAGGGTGAAATGCAAATATTGCATGATGCATTGATTACTTTCCCTATGGGGCCATTATCTAAACGCTGGGAGGCCAGAGCAAAAGCAAGGCCTGAGTGTCTCTAGGGTGTCTTCTTGTTGCTGCACTGACAGCATCCCATTAAAGCCCCACGCTGGAATTCAATGAGCTCTCGAGAAGCACCCGTTCTATCACTGATGCATGGCTGAGCGCTTGCCTTCATACACCTGTGGCCATGGGACTGACTAAGAAAACCCCTGAATCCGGAATTCAACGATGTCAAAAGGTGTCCCAAAACTTTTGTCCATACCATGTGTATTACCGCAAAATCTCAGTGCTATTTGTGACCCTTCTCGCCAGCCCAGAAATGCTCTCCTGGCTGGGGAAGGCCCCTTCCGAGCACTGCGGTAATGAAGATTAGTCCCGTGTCTGGTGGCGGGGACGGCATGAGGGTAGCGTGACAGGCCTTTTACACACTCCGTTATTGAACCTTTCCTAACTAATTACGTCCCCGGCAGGACGGGTGACACGCACAATCAGCCTCATCGCGGTGGAGAAAATCACACGGCAGAAAAGATTCCCATTCATTATTTGCTCCAAAGCCAGTGGACCTAAGTACCCCAACCCCCACTCTCCCACCTCACCACCCCCACACCCCGAACTCCTCAGTGCTCGCAATGCCACGGACGGCATACAAACAGCTGATACCAGGCCGCGCCAGATTATGCTTCGGAGACAGGGACATGGCTATTGGAAAGCTTTAATGGGGAAGCGCTGTCATGACCCTCGAAATGCACTTTTGCGGACGACTGCGCGCTCGCAGAGCTTTTGAAGGTACCCACAGATCACTTAGCGATAGATCAAAGGCCGCAGAGTATTTCCTTTTTTCTTTTCTTTTTTTCCCTTCGTCGTGTACTGTGCGCACTCTTAGAGCCACACTCGAGCCCTTTTCTTTTAAAGGAAATTCTGATGATCGTTTGCTACAAGGAAAGTTTTTCAAAGGCTTCATCTCGAAGAAAGGAAGTGTCGTCCTCGAACAGAGTGTTCCTAGCCTTTTATTAGCAAACGTACTACGGAAGGCCAATCATTATAATTGGACTGGAAATTGCATGTATAAAAGATATAGAACATTTCCCAATATTAAAAATGATCATATTGATATCAATGGCCAGGCCCACCCTTATTTGGACATCAATAAAGTATCGCTACCCCCCCCCCACACACACACACACCCGCCCCCTGTTTTGAACAGTCGATTCTCCAACCTCATTTAAGCCCCATATTACTGCCATATTTTGACAACTGACTGCTCAGCTGTTCAATGTCCAGTTGTTTGTTATTCCGCCATTACTTCAATTACACCAAGGTCTGGAGCCGAGCCAAGCCAAGCTGAAAAATCCAAAACCCATTAGAGAGATAGCAAAAGCGTTGGCTGTGGCCAAATCAACTATTTGGTAGGCTCCAAAAAAAAAAAACACCATATCACCACCGGTCTCAGCGGAGCAGCCAAAAATGTATCTGGCTAATATCCCAAAGCTTCACGGCTTCACGGCTTGCTTGTGGTCCTGCTCGTTGTTTTACGTTCTTCACCTGGAAAGCCTCTCCTGGCTGGGGAAGGCCGATTTTATACACTGTAGCGATGCTATGATGCTAATGCTGTGATTGCGTTGCTAATACTGCAAAAATAACGATGCTAGTAGCCACAGTAGCAATGCTGACTTAACTACTGGCTGGTCTCCCTCTGTGCACCATGAGGCCGCTGCAACGTATCCAGAATGCAGCGGCACGGGTCGTCTTCAACGTTCCTAAATTCAGCCATGTCACTCCACTGCTGCGTCCTCTCTCTTCACTGGCTTCCTGTTGCTGCTGCAAAGGTCATCAGATTCAAACCCCTGACTCTGGTCTACAAAGCCAAGACTGGACCAGCCAGCCCCTCCATACTTAATGGCAATGGTCAAAACCCTGATCTGCACCAAGAGCCCTTCCAGCTTCAAGTACGGCTCGGCTCGACCCACCATCCCTCAAAATCCACGGAAGACAAGCGTCCAGACTTTTCTCTGTCCTGCACCAAAGTGGTGGAACGAGTTTCTCCTGGGTGTCCGAACAGCAGAGTCCAACACTCGCTGTCCTCAAACCCAGACTGAAGACTCTCCTCTTCTGAGAGTACTCAGGTTAAGAGAAGAGTACTATGGTCTCCTTACTGACTTGTGTTTAGTAGAGTCTAAACTTGGAGGTATCTGAATTATTAGTCTGTTTAAACTAGCTGAGGTTATACTTAAGTAAATAGCAAAGCACTTTTGTAAGTCGCTCTGGAGAAGAGCATCTGCTAAATGCCCTAAATGTAACACCGCAGTACCGATGCTGGGCAAGGCCGGCGGCAGGCGGGCAGCTCGCTAACACAGCGGTAGCGATGCTGGACGAGTCGACATGCTATCGCTATGAACTTCGATACACGCGTCAATGCCACATAGGCCTCATCTGGGTTGTACACTGCACATGGGGCCTAGATGGGATGCATGTGAGATTAAAGGGATTACGGTGGGCTGTAATGTCCCAGTAACAACACAACCTACCTGGAACTCACCTGGAACTCACCTAGCCCACGTCCCACCCATGTGAGCCCCACATTAGCATGGTTATTTGCTACGTTTAGCATTCCGACTCACTTTGCCCTGCAATAAGAAGATTAAACTCGAGCTCCTCTAAGCCCTTTCATCAGTGGCCACTCTTCTGTTCTTCCACTCCTCCGCTTCCAGACTCAACCATCTGAACATTCACGAGAACACTGTGGTCAATGAGTCCAGTGAAATCTGCGGAGGCACAGGCGTCTCCCTCTCTCTCTCTCTCTCTGCTAAAGCTCAGGGAGTTAATGTACCACATTTAAAGGCTTTTCGTGTCTAAAAAAGGAAATCACTTCATTACAAAGCCCCATTTTAAAGATTCTAGGCACAAGAGTGACTGTCCACCTCATCACTCATGGGCCCTACTGCTGGACACAAGCCTGTCTCTGGGCTGCCTCATGCATTATTTCTCAGAGAGTCTCTCACTGTCCTGACATTCTGTAGGCGATGTCGATCACGAGAACCTGCGGCACAGTGGAACGCAACCTTCTATGTCCAAATGTTTGTGGACGCCTCTTCTAACGAATGCAGTTGCACATCGCTGACATAGTCCCTGTAGAGAAGGCAGATTGCCAATAGAATAGAATATGTTAGACACCATGCCTAATAATGCCAGACGTGGGCTAGAGGGGTGTAAAGCCCCCCAGCATTGAGCTGTGAAGCAGTGAAATTGTGGTGCCCTATCCAATACTTGATCCAGTCTAATATCCAATAATTCAACATCCTGACCTCACAAATGATCTTGTTGCTGAATGCAATCAAATCCTCACAGCAGTACTCCTCCAAAATCTAGTAGAAAGCCTTCTTCCCTGGACAGTAGAGACAGTTACTCCAACAAAAGCTGGATAAACTTTTTTTATACCCTTAATTTCAGAAAAAAAAACAATGAACCAGCAGGTGTCCCAATACTTTTGTCCATATAGTGTATAAACATAGACGTTTTGATAAAAACAACAACGAAAAAAAAAAGCAAATACCAAAGGGATGCTAATTTAGTTTCCCACTATTTTGAAAACAACACAGTCTTTGAGAGACATAACAATAGCCTCTGTTGTTGAGCTCCCTACAGTATCTCTTTTAAAGCCAGCGAAAACTGTAAAACCGCAGCAAAGAAGACTTAGCCGGCTCAAAATGCTAACACGAGAAAAGCCTGGCTTAGTTTTTTGGCTAGCATGCTAGACTTCGGGCCTTATTCTGTTGAGCTTTTGCATTAGGAGGTTCTTATCCCTGGAAAGTACTGAAAACTTGTGCTTCTGACTTGACCTCGAAACTGAATTCATGTGGATAGACTGGGCTGCAAGGATACAGGTCAAAGGTTGCTGTGTACGATTCTAGTGTAGTCGTAGAGTCGTAGAAACCATGTTGTCACTGTCAGGTCAACACCTTAAAGGCGGGACGAGGGACAATCAGTATTAACGTATTTACAGTTGGATGGTGTGGTTCAACCTGACAACACCAGTACCTGCCAGAGCTACTACACTATGTGGAAGACTGGGGTTCGATTCCTGTTCTGGGTGGCTATACTGTGCTGCACCAATGAACTAAACGCCATCAATAATTATGCAATTTTTACCTAATATAAATGCAAATGTTGCATTTTCAAATTACAAAAAAATAGGAAATGGGCATGAAAATGACCCACGACATGCTATCACTACGAACTTTGATACACGTGTTAATGCCACATGGGGCCTATATTGGACCCATGTGAGATTAGGGTGGGCTGTAATGATGGAGTCCATTTGGGAAGCCCAGCTGGGTATGTACGAGCCCACTCAGACCCCTTGCCCACCTGGAACCCACCAGGAACTCTCCTGTAACTCACCTAGCCCACAATCCACCCATGCAAGCCCTGTGTGTGTTATTTGCTATGCAATGCAACGACTGTTATTAATGTACATCCAACACGCCTAGTATTTGGGCAAGCATCCCTTAGGAAGCGGCACCTTGACCTGACCTGACATTTGGTAGCCGTCAATAAGCTTCTGGTGGGATCTTTGACCTCTTTTCTTGACAGAATTTGTAGAGTTCAGTTCAATCTGTTGGCCAACCTTCCCAATCCAAAAATCGGAATGTCGGTCTCCTTCATCCAGTCCACAACCATCCTTGATTTGTGTTTGGGGTCCCTGGCAACCGTCTAGCCAATGGTTTGAGGTTCTGCAGAGGAATGTTGAGGATGTAGCCCCCCTACTTCGGTATTCCATCCACTTTGTGCAGTGTAGCAGTTCCCCTGGCAGCAACAGCAACAGCCCCAGATCATGATGCTCCCACCACCATGCTTAACAGTTGGATTGACAGTGTTCCTGGAGGTGAAGGCCTCAACTTTACTCTGACCTTCAAACAAGTCCAGAGACTCCCAGTATCTTGCAGTCCCAGGTGATGCTAAGGTTAGAGATTAGCATTAGCATATTTTTAGCCCACGTGCTAATACATTGCTGTGTGTGAGTTTCAAGACTTTTCGGCCTCGACTTTTCAGTGTTGTCCCTCGTTGCTGACGTTGTTCGCAATCCAGCTAGCGTGGATTTTGATGCTCCTTGCATCTAGCAACAGTCGCTAAGCACTAGGCTGATGCAATGTACTGCTAACAGATGGAAAACAGCAGCCATTTAATAAGAGAAATTTACATTTGCAACAATTTTTTCCCGGCAAAACTGGCAGATATCTGTCGATTTACAGGCAAGCGTTTCTGCTGCCGTCGCGGCCAAGTCCGGGCAGCTTCCCGAAAGGCCGCAAAAACTCCGGAATGAGGCTTGAAATCCGGAAGAAGCGCAGTTATACAACAGTTATCACGAAACCATTAACGTGATTAGGGTGACATCAGAGGACAGGCATCTAAATAGTCTGGACGGAACTAATACACTCCGGAGTGCACGCAAGAGAGAGAGCGAGAGAGCGAGGGGACGAGAGACACCGAGAGCTGCAGATAGCCACTCCCGGCGAGCCTGAGTGCGGTACTCCAGCTCCTCTACAATAGTGGTCTGCGCTCGCCTGTGGCACTGAGAAGGTTGTTTCCAGGGGCAACCGAGCGCGCAGAAGAGGAGTAGCGGCCACTCAAGTTTGCGTGAAGAGCCGTGGACTCGGACCAAGCATCCATTTCAGAAGCACGAGTACTCCGAGCGGAGGGGGGGTGGAGGGATGGGGGGACTGACAGGGAGGAAAAGGTACAGGAGACTTTTTATTTTTTTTTTAATAATCTTAACCCTGTTGTTGCTATGGCAAAGAGAATGCGCCATTAAATTCCATCTAAGGTGGTGATTTACAATCACGGCAGTTAAGCCGCATTTTCTTGGAACTCCGTTTCTTGGAACAGATTCCAGCAAATTCCGCCTGAACCAAGGACTCCAACCTCCCGCATTATTGCAAACGGACGTCCAGTAGCTCTCAGCCACTGCTCCCATGCTGTTCACCCTTATTTTGCTTTTCCGTTGCTGTAACACAGCAGCCGTAAAAAATACCATACGGATAAAAATAGATATGCAGAAGAAGCATCATCTCCAAAATGGCAACTTTACAGGAGAAGGGAAAAAGTCATTCAATTTTCAATGGAAGTCAATGTAAAAATGTTCTAATCCAAGTCATTTTGGAGCATTTCTATTGGTCCATTCGTCATAAGATTCTCATGCAATGTAAAGAACAACGGGAAGATTTGTATTATGTCAAAAAATGAAAACGACAAAAAAAAAAAAAACTCACAAATATATGACACATTATGTATATGACACATTGAAGGCAGTGTAAAGTGAGAGCTCCAGGTATCCAGGGTGACAGGGTTGTGGGTTCGATACCCAGGCTCTTGAGCAAGGCCGTTCTTCACCATTTCTACTCCCCGGGCACTGCAGCAATGGCTGCCCACCACTCCGGGTGTGTGTGTTCACAGCCCACCCTAATCTCACATGGGTCCAATATAGGCCCCATGCAGGGTACAACCCAGAGAGGCCCATGTGGCATTAACGTGTGTATCAATAATGGTACCAACAAAAAAACAACAGCAGGGATGCACCGATATCCCGATACCCCGAAGATACAAATGCAGAGCAATGAATCACTTTACAATAACAAATACAGTCATCAGGTTCCTCTGGAGGGGCGGGATCTAGATATTAGGCAGCGAGTGATCAGCCAGTTGTCGAAGGTGGGCAAGCGTAAGAATCGGAGGGTCCACTTTGACCAGATTCTGTTTAAACTTGTCTTTAAAATGCGTCCAGATCAGATCAGATCAGATTTAAGTTCATATGAGTTAAATTAATTATGGTTGATATTGTGGCTGTTTCTCAAAAACCTTGCCTATGTGGGTCCCCCATCGCACCGCCACAACAGATCCAACCCTTTAAGACCTCTGAAGGCCCCCTGTGGTACCTGACACCAAGACCTCACATTAGCAGCAGATCCTTCCTTCCTTACGTCCTGTAAGTCATGAGGCGGGGCCTCCAAGAGCATCAGTGAGCCTTAGGTGCCCATGACTATGCCGCTGGTTCACCGGTTGTCCTTTCCTTGAGCACTTTTGGTAGGTACTGACCACTGCATACCAGATCAGATCCGATTTCTACTTTCCACACTTTCCTGTAAACAACAGTCTAATCTAATCAGAACTGTCCTGCACCCAAGACGAAGGAACGGTGGGGGTTCTTCTACAACGTCGTGGAATCCGATCACGGAAATGGACGATTTCCATCTCTGACCACCTCCGAACGTGGTTTGAGTGATCCGATCGGACTCCAATCACAACACAGCTTGGGGGTCCTGATCCGATCACCAAAGCACCAAAACTGATGTTCTAGAGGACTGGGTCAGAACATCTCCACCAAATGCTCCATGCTCATGAAGGCCCCACCTCACAACTTACAGGCTAATGTTAGTCTAGGTGCCAGATACCACAGGATATCTTGTATATATGAAGTATCTATATGTA
Source organism: Salminus brasiliensis (assembly GCF_030463535.1). Lineage (NCBI taxonomy): Eukaryota > Metazoa > Chordata > Actinopteri > Characiformes > Bryconidae > Salminus > Salminus brasiliensis. The sequence goes on along the minus strand of NC_132885.1, from coordinate 39,744,598 downwards.
ATAATAATATTATTTTCACACACACACACACACACACATACTGTATATCACTTTCACTTCAGACAGGCCATGTGCTGGAGAGCCTTTCGAGTGGTCATCTCCCATAATGAGGTGCTTATGAGGCTTCAAGCCATTTGAGTAGGCCTATAACGGTTCTTGACACTTCACAAAGTCAAAGAACTCAGGGCTCTTCTGGTGCTTGAGCTCTATAAGCACTCTGAGAAAAAAGCTTCGAGAAATGGAAATTGGGCAAAATGTGAAATTCATGAAGATGGTCCAGCTTTGTGGAATTCTCATGGAAGTCCAAATAATAATAAGTATGTGTGTGTAAGTAATAATTATGTCCCCCAACCCATCCCAGTGGCATTGGATGGACCACCATCCATCATTTCAGAGTTCACAGTTAGTTCCATTGCTCCACAGCTCAATGCTGGGGGGCTTTGTACCCCTCTATAGCCCATGCCTGGCATTATTAGGCAGCATGGTGCCAATAGGTTCATCATGGTTATCTAAAGTAAAGTAGTAAAGTAGCTGAATGCATTGATTAGAAGGGCTGTCCACATACATTTGGACATCTAGTGTATATGTAGTGATCATATGAGTGTCCCTGTCCCTTAAAAACCTTGCCTATTACTAAGTGGGTCCCCCTCTTGCAGACCATTCAAGGGAAGGATTCCACAAGACCTTTGAAGGCACCATGACCAACGTCAGCAGCAGACCCTTCCTGCAAGCTGTGGGGTGGGGCCTCCAGGAGCATCAGTGAGCCTGGAGGCCCCAGTGAACCCGAGTGAACCCATGACTATGCCACTGGTTCACCGGTTGTCCTTTCCTGGAGCACTTTTGGTAGGTACTGACCACTGCATGCACGGGAACACCCCACAAGACCTGCCTGATGTTTTGAAGATGTGACCCAGTCGTCTAGAACATCACTGTTAGGTTCTTGTGGGCCCCGCAACTCCAATAATTCTGTCAAAATACACATTAAATGAGTTTTTAGGGCCCCTGTCAGTCACAGGCTCTTAGAATTGGGGCAGTGGTGGCTCAGCGGGTAGAGCTCCAGGGTTGTGGGTTCAGTAGCTGGTAAGTTTATGGTGGGCTGTAATAATAAGGCCCAATTGGTTCCCAATAACAGCACACCTAGCCCACGTTCCACCCATGGGAGCCCCACGTGAGCATGTTTGCTGGGGTGGTGGATGTTGCCGAGCTCTCACTGTGAGTCGCTTACGAGCCTCAAAGTAGCCACGGGGGAGGCTAATACACACTATTACGGGACATGGTCTTCAGTATAGGGTGAATCTCATGCAGTATCTACTATGGCAATATGAGAAGATGACCAAAAGGCCTGCTCCAACCTCACTACATCCAATATCCATGTTACATTCCATCCAGTGTTCGTACAGAGGTATAGATTGTATCCTGCTGTCAGTCTGACAGATGACCCGGCCCTAGCAGTGGCCGAAAATCAGATGAGCTGGAACTAACAGCTTTTGACAATATAGCATTTTAAGGACAGAGGCATTTGACAATCTGACATTTTTCAGGACGGAGACACCTTGCTGCAGAAAAACAAGTTTACATCAAGCTTGATGGATGAGTGGATGAACTTCGGGCTTGAAAGAACCTTCAAATGTCTGACCCAAACAGAACCAGTGGGCGAGGGGTCAGCTGTTGGGTGTATTGCAGTCAAATGCAGTGAATTGTCTTCGTTAAAGTGCCATGGATGGCGTTTATTGAGTATTTATGTTGATCAACCTGACCAAGCTGGTTGACCTGCCTGACCAAGCTGGTTCTCAAGCATGACCGGCATGATTAAGATGGCTGACCAGCATGACCAGTATAATCAAGCCGGTTAACCAGCAGGATCAGCATGAACAAGCTGGTTGACCAGCATGACCAAGACCGCTTCTCCAGCATGACCGAGCTGGCTGACCAGCATGACCAGCAAGACCAAGTTGGTTGACCACCATGAGCAGCATGATCATGCTGGTCCACCAGCATGACCAGCATCACCAAGATGGTTGACCGGCATGACCAAGCTGGTTCTCAAGCATGACCAGCATGATTAAGTTGGTTGACCAGCATGACCAGTATAATGAAGTGGGTTAACCAGCATTACTAGCATGACCACATTAGTTGACCTGCATAACCAAGATGGTTGACCAGCATGACCAGATTGTTTCTCAAACATAACCAGCATAATTAAGTTGGTTGACCAGCATGACCAGTATAATCAAGCGGGTTAACCAGCATGACCAAGCTGGTCGACCTGCATGACCAGACTGCTTCTCCAGCATGACCAAGCTGGCTGAGCAGCATGACCAGCATCACCAAGATGGTTAACCAGCATGACCAGGCGTGGACTAGAGGGGTATAAAGCCTCCCAGCACTGAGCTGTGGAGCAGTGGAACCATCTCCACCCAATACTTCTGGGATGAGTTGGTGGTGATCATCCAACATCCTGACCTCGCAAACACCCTTGTCCTGCTGAATGCAATAAAATGCAATCAAATCCTCACAGCTATGCTCCTCCAAAATCTGGTAAAAAGCCTTCCTCCCTGGACAGTAGATACAGTTCCTCCAAAAAAGCAGGATAAGCATGGAAGAAACAGTGAATGAGCAGGTGTCTCCATACTTTTGTCCAAATAGTGCAGCTAGCTTAAGGCTGCTAACTCCAACAATTGAGTGTACCATTATGTGACAGCTTGCCCATAGCAATCTTGCCACGAGGCCGTTTACAATAAACAATCCCACGGAGCCTCAACAGGTTTGTTCCGGAGGCAGGAATAGATAATAGCCCTTACTAGCATCTCGGAAACACACTGACGCTGTTCCACAAGCATAGACGGGTTCTCCACCAGGACTGCAGGTTTAGTTCTACGCCCAGATTCATATGGAGTTGATAGAGACCATCTTGTTTTGAATCTGAACATAATTATGAGCGCCGTGTTAATAAGACAGTCAGGCGGAGGGGATACATCATCAGAGCATTAAAAGCTCTTACTCCATCTGAATCATAATTAGGCTTTAATAGAGCTTGTGGGAGCAAGCTAGTCTTCATCCAGTCTTTTATGAAGTTATTGCCGGTTCTACGGTTGCGTTTACGTCGGGTGACGAAACTAACACATACAGATTAATGCTTCACACACTTACTGTACACCTACACGCACACACACACACACACACACACACACACACACATATTAGACACCAATTACATTGACGCTAGTAGCGAGCTTCAAGCATTCGGCCATTCATGGGAACTGAGTCGTCTCAGCAGGCCAATCAGGGAAGAGTGATTATGGATAAAGTAAAAAAAAAGGGTCAATATATATATACTGACATACAGTGGCTTGCAAAAGTATGGGCACCCCCAGAGAAATGATAATAACCCAAGCCCTGTTTGTAAAGGGATTAGTTTTACCGCAGGGCGTCTGTTAGCTTCATGACCTATTTGTACGGAGTCACAATGTATTGGTGGTTCAGCGGTGGCCTGGGTTTGATTCCTGGCCAGTGCAGCCTAAACCCTTGAGCAGTGGTAGCTCAGTGATTAGAGCACTGTGCAACTGATGGCAGGGTTGTGGGTTTCATACCTAGGCTCGGCAATGGTCCAGGTATCCTTCAAGCAAGGTCTTGAAGCCACTGTCAGGCCCTTGGGCCCTTGAGCAAGGCCTTTAAAGTAGACAATGGTCAAATTCCATCTGTGTCCAACACAAATATGGTGAATATGGTTGTGTATGACTGAGATGGGAGTGGCTAATCGATTTACACACTGCTGTCACATATATTGGCAAAAGCCTACATTATGACAGGCCTACAGTTGCCAGAAGCGTTGCGCCTCTGAGGAGTCCTTTGGCTCTGGAAGTCTCTCCAACACAGACCAAAGGCTAAAACTTCAGCGGCATTCAGATAGCGGAGCGTATTAGGGTCGGATCCGCTAGCATCTCCTTATGCTTACCCCACATCACCTCATCTCTGGACACCTCATCTCTGGACACCTCATCTCTGGACAGACTAAAGACCAGCACTTACTAAGCTTCGATCTGGAGGAGGAAAGGTCAATCCGGCATGTTCGCAAAGAGACATAACATCGTATTTCTACAGTAAACTCCTCACCAAGACCCGGCACTGAGGGGTCTGACCCGGCACTGATGGGTCTGACCCGGCACTGATGGGTCTGACCCGGCACTGAGGGGTCTGACCCGGCACTGATGGGTCTGACCCGGCACTGAGGGGTCTGACCCGGCACTGATGGGTCTGACCCGGCACTGATGGGTCTGACCCGGCACTAAGGGGTCTGACCCGGCGCTGAGGGCTTTGTTTCTCAAGGATTGTAACCAAACCTTGCTAAAAACAATCTTTGCGTTTAGCGTGCTATCCCTGCGTTCACTCTGGTTCAGTTGAACTCTCGTTTTATTGGTCGCTTCGCTAAAAACTGACATGGGCGAAGTTTTTCAGCTGGTTTTAAAGATGTTTAAACTGGATGGAGTTTAAACTCTGAATTATGGGTGTGTTTAGGGAAGGGCAGCAGCCTCAGCTATCGATTACAACACCACCGGAAGCCGTCTAACGTTACTATTCACGCCTCCGCGTTAATGAGCGCGGAAATGTGAGGACGGTCTATTAATCAATCTCCCGCCACTGTAATAAAAGTAATGCTAAGGAAGAAAGAACGTTAGGAGGAAACCTAAAGCCACTAATTAAACTCAAACACTAAACTCCACTAAAGCACGTTCACGTCAGTGATCTGCTTTAATTCCCAAAGCCTGCTGGTGTAGTTGTGTAGCGATTATGTGAAACAGCCAAGTGCGTATGCTCCATCCCTTTTAGCATTCGCCTCCCATTAGGCTAAAGCTGACTTTCTACTACATTATGCTAATGGAGGTTTTCTGAAATGGAGAGAGAGAGAGAGAGAGAGAGAGAGTGAGAGAGTGAGAAAGGAAAGAAAAGGGAAAGAGAGGAAGAGAGAAAGCGCTAGGGAGAAACTACCGCAGTGCTGCCCTTTCCACTTAATGTGATGTTAACCTGCCTGGTCCCTAAGGAGCCGCCCCATATCCCCCCACCCCACCCCTCTCTCTTCACACACCTCTAAAAATAAATGACAGCAAAAGAATTGAGAAGAGAGAGAGGGTCACCTCGAGCCCCCTTGGCACCTCCACCATCCACCAAAACTCACACAGACAAACACATACACACACACACACTCACACGGCACAGTTCCTGTCCACCCAAGGGAAGAAATGTTGTCGGCTCTGGAAGAAGAGTAATTAATTAATTCTACCTGGTAATTAAGCATTTGCTCGGGTAAACAATGCATTAAGTGCATTAGCAAAGCACTCCAGTGTCCTAACGGACCTGCAGCCCGTGTCTCGGAGCGCCGCGCTTAATTCTTTCGCCTCACAAAAAGGAAGCGGATGCAGAACAATGCCTGGACACGCTGGACCTGCTCGCGCCTTATTATATTGCGAATGCATCCGACGCACTCATGCATTAAAATCGCCGTAATTAAGACACAGTGAGGTCCTGCCGGGTTACGAGTCAGCTGATCGTCTTTATGAATGCAGCCAGCTTCAGACAAGACGTGCCAAGCAAAAAGTCCCATACGCAAGTAAAAGTCCAACTTGGGTGGAATGTGGGGTGGGTGAGGGTCCCATCCAGGCCCTGTATGCAGCGTACAACCCTAACGGGACCCGTGTTTAACCACTTCTGGTCCCATCGTTGACCCTGGTGGGCATCCATATGTGTGGAACCCATACAGGCCGCACCTGTGCTGATGATACCAGGGGGAATGGTGAGTCATATTAGTGTGAAATCCTGTAGTATTACTCTACCGCCTCAGTCCACATGCCGCTGCTTCTGTGTCTTGCCCAGAAATGCATGTGTTCAGCTGTCCATGAGGAGGCGCGTAAAGCACAATTTGTATTTAAGTGAATTACACTCCCAGACTGTAGGGGGAGCCCAGGAGCAAAAAAAACAACAAAAAAAAAAACATTCCAACATATTGCTGCTTTAAAGTAATAGAGTGTAATACTGGAGCTGTAGCTTCATAACCGTGCACTGGCCACTATCCCCTACCCCCTAGGTCACTATTACAGGGAACAGAATTCGGCAAGGTAGTGTACAATTTCGGACACGACGTTATGCGAGTGAGCTCATTGCCGTACAACAGAACCACCTTGTGATTGACAATTTAGTCCAGCTGTGTTTGTAAATAGTGAGGATTCTCCCCTCTATTACGGACCTGTGGGCGGCGACCTTCAGAAAGTTGCTGCTCCTAGTGGTCATCGCGGAGGCATTCAAAGCAGAAAAGCCTCTGATTTGGGCTGCTTTCTACCTTTCCCATACCTCACCAAACCCCACCTCCACACTCTTGTTATGGACCCCATAATCTGCTGAATCTGAGGGTGGATCTACTGTTTAAGAGAATGTTTGAGAACATTGGAGAACATCGGAGAACTGCACTTAAGAACTTCGGGCCTCATTCACTAGTTCCTTTCTTTAGAAGTTGAGAGTTGTTTACAGCCCTGCTCATATCATGACGAATCCCATTGTCCTCGTAAACTGAGCAAATGTCCTCTAAGAAAACACCGGTGGACGTCAGAATCTTCGTCCAAAAATGCTACGTGGGTTTTAAGGAGATCTTTCTTCTTGAGAAGGTTCGGTGAATGAGGCCCTTTCGTATTCTTGTTTTCATAAGAAAGCTTTTGAGAATCCGGCCCCAGGTTCCAGCTGCCAGTTTTCTAAAGGGGCCTCGCGCCACCGCTGTCCTTACCCAGGCTAATTTAAGCTCGCCGCCAGACGCTTCATAAAACATCATCGTTTTGTCCTTTGAAGGAGGCGAAGCTCTCGTTCACCTTCACAGCCGTGACACGTTTTCACTTCAGCTCCGAACGAGAGTGACTGTCGCGCTTTTCCGAGCAAACGGAAACGTTTGTTGTTTTTGTCTGCGTCATTTAGTGACAAATACACGGAGCCTTTGAAGGGCCGGAGCGCAACATTAACTCAAAGAAGCCCGAAGACAAAGTGGGAGAAGAAGAAAGGGAAGAACGAGACAAAACAGAATGGCTAAGCAGAACTGATAAGAGGCGACGAGCGAGAAGAAACCAAAGCGAAAAAAAAAAATGCTGTTCAGTGTTCCTGCCAATACAATAGCACAGAACACTGATACCCAAGAGACAGGAACGACAAAAAAAGAGAAAGGCAGGCTGAAACACTGGCTCTGAGTCATTTTAACGAGTTTCAATCCCAAGCCAATGCCGTTTTGCCATCAGCAGCCAGAACCTGAGAGAGCACAATTGACCGTGCTTTCTCCAGGCAGGTAGATGGCGCTCTCTCTCTCCCCTCATTGCCAGCACAGGCGTTTTTTTAAGCTGGTGCTTTCCTCCGAGCGTGTCCAGCAATGCCCGGCAATGCCGTATCGGCGGCAGGACGACAAGAGGCGGTGGCTGGCTTTGCATGTATCATAGGAGACGTGTGTTAAGTCCTTACCCTCCTAGCGTCTGGAGCTACGTTGCAGCACCAAATTGGGAGAAATATGGGGAATAATTTGACCAACCAACTGCTGGTACCAGCTTCCATTTGCGCTGGTTTGGGACATTTGGACATTTCTATTGGTTTTCAAACACAGGAATCACAAGAACCACTCAATGCTCCCTCCTAAATGAGGTTTTTCCAGATGCTATTGCTACAGGATCCCTCACAGAAGAACCAACAGAAGAACAGCAGTCAAGTGGTCTACGGGATGGGTGGGAAGATATACTATATACTGAAGTATAGAAGCTTCTGATCCTGTATTGATTCAAAAAAGTGCTGAATCTTAAGACGTACGCTCACTAATTTTATTATCTGCATAACCTAATATATAGTTGACTTTTTGGCAACTATTATGAAACCAGTACATATCTAGGAGGAAGGAATGATGGAAATGTGGACATACATATTTTGAGAAGTACTTCCTATGTATCATAATAGTACATTCCATATGCATTGTACACTATATGGGCAAAAGTAAAAGTAGCGGTTTCCTATGCTAGATGCTAACCTCCTTCTACCCATCATCCTATTACGATGCCCTTTTGGATGTCAGAAAAATTACATATTTTGCCCATGCCGATCTTTTTGCAACAGCTGACTGGTGTGCCCGCTTATTTTTATGTGCAGCAAAGGGACAAGTTCAGTCATTCCAATCCAGGGTTGCTCATAATGTTCTGATATGACCGTGACAGTGGGCGAAGGCTGGTAGCATCTCGGAAACTTTGCTAACTTCAGGGGTTCGCTGTTCGCTGGATGCCGTCGTAGTGAAGGTGTACCGAGAATGGACGCTTTAAACAGCCCTGAGGCATAACGGCAGCTGACCTCTATACTGACCAGCCCATACCACAACGGCTCGCTAGTGCCGTCCAAGCCAAGGGGGGCTCTTCCCTCTATTAGGTGGGTGGTCATAATGTTCTGATATGACCATGTGTGTAAACCTAACCTTTTGCCTAAACCTAACCATGTGACTTTTGACCTTTAATTACATTTTAATTAATTAAATCATTTATTTATTTAATCTGGGTTTTTAGTATCATGAACACCCCCTACCCCACACACACACATACACACACACACACACACACGGCCTCCACCTAGCCTCTTTTAGTGACTCAACGGTGTGTAAATACGATCTCTCCTTTCAAATAATTTGCAAGCATTAGCCGAGCACTAGCAAGCGAGAGCGAGAGAGCGCGCGAGAGAGAGAGGGCGAGAGAGACAGAGAGACAGAGAGAGGGCGAAGGAGAGAAAAACTGGAGCTGGGGGTGTAATTGAGAGAGAAGTGCTGATAAGACCTTTACCCCGCCATCACACACACCTAAAGCCAGTGTCCTGTTTCCCTTTCTTCTTCTTCCCTCTCTCTCTCTCTCTCTCTCTCTCTCTCGCTCTCTCACTCTTTCTCTGTCTCTCTCTCTCTCCCTGCTCCACTGACTCCGCGCTATTGAAGTTAAGTGATAACATGACTGCCCTCCTGGCTCACTGACTCCAGGCTATGTTGCCATTTCTTCCCCTTTTCTTTTTTTGTCCTGTGAATGTGAATGTGTGTGTTTGTGTGTGTGAGGCAGCGAGAGAGAGAGAGAGAGAGAGAGAGAGAGAGAGAGAGACCTTTTGTTCCTGCACATGTAAACACCACCCGTCCACTCTGGCTCTCCTCCCCAAGAATTTATGGGCCTGAATTTGTGTGTAGGGTGATAATCAGCCAGCAACAAGTGGACAAAAGTGTTTGGACACCTGTTCATTCATTGTTTGTTCCTAAATGTATTGGAGTAACTGTCCAAGGCTTTTGACTTGATTTTGGAGGCTTTCGGAGCATTGCTGTGACCTCCCAGCTTCCCAATTCGTTTTGGATAGAGCTCCACCATCCATCATTCCAGAGAACACTTCCAGTTCCTCTGCTCCACAGCTCAACGCTGGAGGGCTTTATACCCCATCTAGCCCAGCATAGTGTCAATGGGCTCATGTTTATAGGCTTCAGAGAGTCCTATTCTGCTGGCAGCACTTCTCAACTAAGACTAGACATCTGTGTCAGTGACGAGTGCAATTTAAAGTAGCTGAATCCATTCATTAGAAGGGGTGTCCACAAACATTTGGACAAACCTTCTCCTAATATTTCACTTCAACAGTTATAGGGGTTCTTTAATTTGGAATTGTGGAAGAGCCTCTTAAGAAGCTTTGGTGTGGAACTGTTAAGGAACCTCAAGGATCTTAGACTTTTAACAGTGTATCTCATGATCTCCCAGACTGGGAGGCTTTTGACAATGAAGTGATCTCCTCACACCTAATAAGCAGCAGCAGTTGGATCGTAGGGCCGGTCTAGAGATCATTGAGGCTTCAGATGTAACACTTACATTCATTCACAGTCAGTGGAGCAGACCCGTCATTGGTATTGGAGCAGCACTCAGCATCTGAAATCAGTACCACTATCAAATTCCCTTCCTCTCTCTCTCTCTCTCTCTCTCTCTCTCTCTCTCTCTCTCACACACACACACACACACACACACATTGCTGTTGCAGGTGACAGAGAAGGAAGGAAAACAGAGTTAACCTTGTCGACCCAAAGCCATCTCCTCCTCTCTAGCTTCCGTTACTGCAATTAGACACCAAAGCCATCAGCCTGAGGCAGAGAGAGAGAGAGAGAGAGAGAGGGGGAGAGAGAGGGGGGGAGAGAGAAAGGGAGAGAGAGAGAAAGGGAGAGAATGGAGAATAGAGAGAGGTAGAGAGAAGACAGTAATGGGGAAGAGAGAGTCAGAAGAGGAGAGACATAGAGAGAGAGAGAGAGAGAGAGAGAGAGAGAGAGAGAGAGAGAGAAAGAGTGAGGCGGAAAGAGGGAGAGGGAGAGAGAGTAATAGTGAGAGAGTGAAAGGGAAGAGGCAGAGAGAGAGATGGGGAAAGGGAGATCTGGGAGAAGAGAGAGAGAGGAAGAGAGAGAGAGAGTGGTAAAGAGAGTGAAAGGAAAGCGAGAGAGGCAGAGAGAGAGAGAGATCTGGGAAAAGAGATACAAGGGAGAGAGAGAGAGAGAGAGAAAAAGAGAGGAGTGAGGAAGAGAGAGAAAGAAAGTAATAGAGAGAGAGTGAAAGGCAAGAGGCAGAGAGAGAGAGAAGCGAGGGAAGGGAACGAGAGAGAGGCAGAAAGTGAAAGAGAAAGGGAGAGAATGGTGAATAGAGAGAGGTAGAGAGAAGTCAGAGGAGGAGAGACATAGAGAGAGAGAGAGGTAGAGAGAAGTCAGAGGAGGAGAGACATAGAGAGAGAGAGAGAGAGAGAGAGAGAGGAACACATAAAAACAGTGGTTTCTACAGCTGTCCCAACAGTAACCCATTCCCAAACATTCGCAAAAAAAAAAAAGAAGGGGCTTTTAAGGTATTTTCTTCTCTAATGCTGTAAAATACCACCCCGTTACCCTCCTCTCCACCCAGGGTGCCACAGTGAGATCCGGGATCAGGCCGCTTCCTCACGGATAGCCTGTTGAGGGGAGCGTTACCTGGTCGTCACCGCGAGCCGCGGCCTTTGCCTCATTTGTTGAACTCTTCAGGATTGGTCAGAAAGGACGGAAAGTCCACGTATCAGAAGCGCAGTGTTGAGTTAATCATCAGCGAGGGTGAGGAATGCGAGTGAATGAAAAGTTAAAAGGGCGTTTAATTCGGTCTCGGCGGGCCCGTCTGTTCTGGAGCATTCCACACACCTGAAGGAATGCGCGCAGTGTTCACGCAGAAGGTCAGTCGAGCAATTAGCTCTTATTAATATTCAGCTGCAATGAATTGACGGATGACGGGTGGGCCTTCACAGCCTGTGTGTGTTTGTATGTGTGTGTCAGTCGGGGTGGGACGCCGGCGTTTATAATAACCTGTCCAAGGTCGGCCTGAAGCACTGGATTCTTCACAAATGGGGGGAAATTGAGCACAGCTTTGCTCCTTTCCGGAATTAAACATTCGAACTCCAAGTCCCGCCCCCTAGCTCTTTTAAGTCACATGACCAGCCAGCCAACCACTATGATCTCTTCAAACGGCTGAGAACGAGCTCGACACACTAGCTGTATAAGCTTACAGACTGATAAAGTACATGGACAAAAGTATTGGGACACCTGCTCATTCACTGTTGATCCTGCTTTTGTCGGAGTGACTGTCTCTACTGTCCGAGAATTAGGCTTTCTACTAGATTTTGGAGGAGCATTGCTGTGAGGATTTGATTGCATTCAGCGACAAGAGCTTAAGTGAGGTCAGGCTTTATGCCCCTATAGCCCACGCCTGGCACTTGGCAGTTCTATTGGCAGTACTTCTCCACAGGGACTAGACAGGCTGTGTGTGCATTTGTCCAGCAATAGATGCAACTTAGAAGGAGTGTCCACAAACATTAGGACACAAACATCTGTCTCTCTCCCAATCTGCCTGTTTCTGTCCCATATGCTCTCTCTCTGTCTCTCTCCATCTCCCTGTCTGTACCTCATGCTACATCTCTCGCCCTCTCAATCTCTCCAACTAGCTCTGTGCTCGCCTGTGCTGTCTCTCTCTCATACTCTCTCTCTCATACTCTCTCTCTCAGTCTGTCTCTCTCTCACACATACTCTCTCTCTCAGTCTGTCTCTCTCTCTTTCAGTCTGTCTCTCTCTCTCTCAGTCTGTCTCTCTCTCTCACATACTCTCTCTCTCAGTCTGTCTCTCTCTCTCACATACTCTCTCTCAGTCTGTCTCTCTCTCACACATACTCTCTTTCAGTCTGTCTCTCTCTCTCACATACTCTCTCTCAGTCTGTCTCTCTCTCTCTCTCTCAGTCTGTCTCTCTCTCAGTCTGTCTCTCTCTCAATCTGTCTGTCTCTCTCAGTCTGTCTCTCTCTCAGTCTGTCTCTCTCTCTCTCACATACTTACTCTCTCTGTCTGTCTCTCTCTCACATACTTTCTCTCTCTCAGTCTATCTCTCTCTTGCATACTTACTCTCCCTCAGTCTGTCTCTCTCTCGCATACTTACTCTCTCTCTGTCTGTCTCTCTCTCTCGCATACTTACTCTTTCTCAGTCTGTCTCTCTCTCTCAGTCTGTCTCTCTCTCTCTCACACATACTCTCTCTGTCTGTCTCTCTCTCGCATACTTACTCTCTCTCAGTCTGTCTCTCTCGCATACTTACTCTCTCTCAGTCTGTCTCTCTCTCGCATACTTACTCTCTCTCAGTCTGTCTCTCTCTCACATACCTACTCTCTCAGTCTGTCTCTCTCTCGCATACTTACTGTCTCTCAGTCTGTCTCTCTCTCTCACATACTTACTCTCTCTCAGTCTGTCTCTCTCTCTCAGTCTGTCTCTCTCTCTCTCACATACTTACTCTCTCTGTCTGTCTCTCTCTCACATACTTTCTCTCTCTCAGTCTATCTCTCTCTCGCATACTTACTCTCCCTCAGTCTGTCTCTCTCTCGCATACTTACTCTCTCTCTGTCTGTCTCTCTCTCTCGCATACTTACTCTTTCTCAGTCTGTCTCTCTCTCTCAGTCTGTCTCTCTCTCTCTCACACATACTCTCTCTGTCTGTCTCTCTCTCGCATACTTACTCTCTCTCAGTCTGTCTCTCTCGCATACTTACTCTCTCTCAGTCTGTCTCTCTCTCGCATACTTACTCTCTCTCAGTCTGTCTCTCTCTCACATACCTACTCTCTCAGTCTGTCTCTCTCTCGCATACTTACTCTCTCTCAGTCTGTCTCTCTCTCTCGCATACTTTCTCTCTCAGTCTGTCTCTCTCTCTCGCATACTCTCTCTCAGTCTCTCTCTCTCTCACATACTCTCTTTTGCATACTCTCTCGCTCTCTCAGTCTCTCTCTCTTAGTCTGTCTCTCTCTCTCACATACTCTCTTTTGCATACTCTCTCGCTCTCTCAGTCTCTCTCTCTTAGTCTGTCTCTCTCTCTCACATACTCTCTTTTGCATACTCTCTCGCTCTCTCAGTCTCTCTCTCTTAGTCTGTCTCTCTCTCTCACATACTCTCTTTTGCATACTTCCCCTCTCTCTCAGCCTGCCTCTCTCTGATGATGCTCACTAATGTGTGTAAGTGTCCGTCTGTGGTTTTCTGACCTTTTCCGTACACAGCAGGAGATAACAGGACCCAGCGCACCACTACGACTGGACATGATTGAATCTAACGATGCTCCGATAACCTTAATCCAATCACATGTAATGCTAAGCTAACTTCATTGTGGTCCTCTCAGCCGTCCATTAGCAGAGGAAGCCTGAGCGCCAATCAATCGATGGGAAGTGTTGATATCCAGTCATTGAAGCCCCGCTCCCATGCCTGCCTTCGTTTTCTCTTCCTTAATTGACAGGAAGTGCTTCACACGACAGGACCCCTGAGACCACCCTGCATTAGTTCTCTTGAATGAAAGCTGAAATTGAATTAAGATCAACTAATATTTTAAATGATGTAGAAAACAAACACTGCCACAAAACCATCCAACCAACCATTCACTCAGTCCACACAGTGCATACACCGATCAGCCATAACATTAAAACCACCCACACATGACGTGAATACCTCTGCTGATCTGGTTGCAATGGTCAACCTGTCAAGAGGTAAGAGAACTGTCAGCTCTTCCTGTTGGAAGCAGGAACATGGGCAAGTGCACAAGTGTCCTGCCAAAACTGTCCAAGGAATGACACCCAGTGAACCAGTAACCAGTGATCCATGGAGGTCCCACCTTACAGGACTTCTGAATCTGCTGCTAAAGTTAGTCTTGATGCCAGACGCCATAGAACCTTCAGAGGTCCTGTGGAGTCCAGGCCTCATTAGATTAGAGCTGACGATGAGAAGAGACTGAAACTGCAGCGACATTAGATTAGCATTTTTTAAAAAGAAAAGTTTATGATTGTTCAGCTTTAATATTTTATCACTGTGTTCTGTATGAACTGGTCTACAAAGCCAAGAACGGACCAGCCCCTCCGTACTTGATGGCGATGGCCGATCCGCACCTAGAGCCCTTCCAGCTTTAAGAACGGCTCGGCTCGACCCGCCATCCCTCGAAATCCACGGAAGACGAGCATCCAGACTGTTTTCTGTCCTGCACCAAAGTGGTGGAACGAGCTTCCCCTGGGTGTCCAAACAGCAGAGTCCAACACTCGCTGTCTATAAACCCAGACTGAAGACCCTCCTCTTCTGAGAGTACTCAGGTGAAGAGAAGAGTACTATGGTCTCCATATTGACTTGTGTTTAGTAGAGTCTAAGATTAGAGTATCTTTGAACTATTAGTCTATTCTAACTAGCTGAGGTTTCTCTTGGGTAAATAGCAAAGCACTTTTGTAAGTCGCTCTGGAGAAGAGCGTCTGCTACATGCCTTAAATGTAAATGTAAATGTGATGGAAGAGTTAAAGAGTTAGACATTTATTCTGTATGAATCTCAACATAATGAAAGTTTGTGTTACATTTTTCCATTAGACACTGCATTCACTATGAATTATGACATTAGGAAAGTTTGTAAATGCTATATTTTTGTATTTAACACTGCATTCTCTATAAGTGGCAACATAGGTTTTTTAAGTTAATACTTTTTTAGACATTTAACACGACAATGTGTGTGGATTGCTTGGATAGGAAAGTTCGTAAGTGTTACATTTTAGTACTGAACACTGTAACAACATAAAGACCATGCATGAGTGTTACATTTTGGCATTTTTAGATTCTCTGTGGAAGTGATGGAAGTAAAGCCCGAGTTTTAGATCAACTAACTATAGAAACTGAGATGCAGGGAAAAAAGAGGGACGCAAAGTAACAGAAACACAAAGTAGGGTGGCGTTCCGCATCTGTTTGGGCCTCCTGTTTTCGCTCTGCAAGCGAGAACAATAGCGCGAGAAAACAGGCACGTATGAAAACAGCGGCTATATTTACCCAGCATTTTATCATATAGACACCCGCCCCGTTCTTTACTCGCACTTTTGTCATCGTTGGCACACATATCCGTGGGGGGAGGCTATTTTTTCAGCCTGGAAACCTTGGAAGGAAAAAAAAAATGAGGTTGGAGAAAATAAAGACTGAAAACACTGACGTGACGGAGGGAGCCGAGGAGGGGATGGAGCTTGACGGAGTGATGGAGAAAGATAAGGCAGGGGAAGGTGAAGGGAAGGGAAGTGGTTGGACGTGATCGAATTCGTGTGGCCGAGCCAGGATCTGGAGGCACCGGGGAAAACACTGGAAGCTCCCAGGTTCCTCAGACTCTCAGTTCAGTCATCGCTCTCCTAATGTCTCGGCTGCTGTTTCAACACGAAGCTCCAGATGTTGGGATCTCTTCGCAAGAAGCTGGAGGGCGGGCAAGGGGAGGGAGGGGAGAGAAGGAAAACGGATGAAGCCATGTCAAAAACACAGCTGCAACCCGTGAACCCTTAATCACTTAACCCGTCCCTTTCTCTCCCGAAATCAATTACCCCGGCAAATTGCGGATGATTGAATAGGTGAGGCTTGCAAACAAGCAAAGGGAGCGTTCCCCTCTATTTGTTGTATTTCCTTCCATCTTTCTTTAGGGGGGTGGGGGTATGGGGGTGGGTTACCAGGTCCATCACATTGTAACCGAAGCGGCGTTGCCGTAGGCCACAGCAGCTGTTTAACGATAGCTTAATTCCAGGCCTATTGTCGGTATGCACACATGCACTCTCAGACAGATAGACTTAAAAGCTACAATTACTCCTAATCAGAAGTCCAAGTCAGCTGCATGGTTGCCAGGTCAGTAAAAGCTCCGAAAGTGTACCCGTTACTCCTGGGGTTTCCTGGTATGCAGTGCTTCAAGGGAGGACAACCAGTAAACCCAAGGTTCACTGATGCTCAGGCAGGCCCCACTTCTTACCAACTTACAGAACTTCAAGAAGCATCTGCTGCTAAGGTCAAGGGGCCAGATACCACAGGGCAACTTCAGAGGTCTTGTGGAGACCTTTCCTCAACAGATCAGACCTGTTTTGGTGGCAGGAGAGGGACCTACACAATGTTAGGCATGTGGTCTTAATGTTATGGCTGATCAGATGTCACAAAAAACAGGTCCAGCACGTTGTGACCGAAGCAGGGTGGCCACAGATTCCTATTCCAGGCTTATTGTCGGTATGCACATGGCTCCTGAACAGACGTCCAAGTCCGCTGCATTGTTGCCAGGTTGGGTAAAAT